>NC_051238.1:2604121-2609121 GCF_015220715.1 Pygocentrus nattereri | reverse complement strand
CTCTCACTCTCTCTCTCTCACACACACACACTCTCTCTCTATCTCTCTCTCTCTCACACACACACACACTCTCTCTCTATCTCTCTCTCTCTCACACACACACACACACTCTCTGTCTCTCTGTTCCTCTCTCTCTCTCTCACACACACACACACACACACACACTCTCTCTATCTCTCACTCTCTCTCAGACACACACACTCTCTGGCTCTCTGTTCCTCTCTCTCTCTCTCTCTCTCACACACACACACACACACACACTCTCTATCTCTCACTCTCTCTCTCTCACACACACACTCTCTGTCTCTCTGTTCCTCTCTCTCTCTCTCTCTCACACACACACACACACACACACTCTCTCTCTCTCTCACTCTCTCTCTCTCATACACACACTCTCTGTCTCTCTGTTCCTCTCTCTCTCTCTCTCTCTCTCTCTCTCTCACTCTCTCTCTATCTCTCTCGCTCTCTTTCTCTGCCCCCCCACCCCCTCTCTCTCCGTTTCATTTAAATTACACTTAATTTTCCGATCACCTTGCCGCAGGTAGAACAGCTGGATGCTGCTCCACGCGCATCTTCACAGAGCTCCGCTGGTTTATAAGTGCCAGCAATACGCACAACCGCGCACGCGCAGCAGGACGATCTATAACATGCATAACCACGTGTGTGGTTATAAAACACTTGACTGGAGAAAGGTGGTCTCTTTAGGTCGTCCTGTGTACAGTGTGTGCGCGCGCGCGCGTGTGTGTGTGTGTGCGTGTGTGAGAGTGTGTGTGTGTGTTTATCGCACTCGCCTCGCCTCTCGCGCTGTTCATGTGATGAGATGCATTAGTGTGTGTATATGAATAAATGTTGTTTATCATTTTATCACATTAGTCGCGTGAGTTGATTGTATTTATGTTTTCTTTGCATTTCTGTCCAGTCACAGACAAATAGCCAGCAGCAGAGCGACCCATTATTATCCATCCATCCATCCATCCATTATCTAAGCCGCTTCTCCGTCAGGGTCGCGGGGACCCATTATTATTATGAATAATAATAATAATAATAATAATAATAATAATAATTCTGCCTAAACCTCTACAGAAGTCTTTTTGCGAGTTTAAACTTTTTGGAGTTTAAATCCTCGAGCCGCGTTTCCCCTGTGGAGCGGATGTGGAGGAGAAACAGGAGAGCTGGAGAACAGAGAAGGACCAGGATGAGAGATGGAGAAGAAGATGAAGATGATGGTGATGAGAATGAGGATGAAGAAGATGATGACAGGGGTCACCATGGTGATAATGAGGATGACACTAACTATGGTAATGATGGTGGTGACGTTATGAGGACGGTAATGGTGATAATGGCAATTATGTACTGATAATGATAGTGACGACAGAGACAATAGTGATGATGATGATGGCGATCATGACACAGAAAAGTAATGATAATGATGAAGATGATGATGATGATAATGCTATCATGACAGTGACAATAGTGATGATGATGATGATGATGATGACTTGTGACAGTGACAAGAGTGATGATAATGATGATGAAGATGATAATGACTATTATGACTGACAATAGTGATGATGATGATGATGATGATGACGAAGAAGATGATGATAATGACTATTGTGACCGTGACAATAGTGATGATGATGACGACTATTGTGACTGACAATAGTGATGATGATGATGATGATGATGATGATGATGAGAAGATGATGACAATGACTATTATGACAGTGACAATAGTGATGATGATGGCATTGATGACACTGAGAACGGTAATGATAATCATGAAGATGATGATGAAGAATAAGATGATCATAATGGCTATTACAATGGTGACAATAGTGATGATAATGATAATGGCGATAATGACAGTGACAATAGTGAGGATGATGATCATGATCATGATGATGGAGATTATGACACTGACAATAATGATGATGATGGTGATGATTATGATTCTGGCAATAGTGATGATAATAATGATGATAATTATGTTGATTATGCCAGACAATAGTAATGATGATGCTGAGGATGATGATGATGATGATGATGATGATGGTGATTATGGCAGTGAGACAATAGTAATAGTAATGGTAATGGTGATGAATGATGATGCTGAGCAGTAGTGATGTATGATAATGTGATATAGTGCTGTATGATGTGATATAGTGATGTATGATAAGGTGATATAGTGATGTATGATGTGATATAGTGATGTATGATAAGGTGATATAGTGATGTATTATGTGATATAGTGATGTATGATAAGGTGATATAGTGCTGTATGATGTGATATAGTGATGTATGATAAGGTGATATAGTGATGTATGATGTGATATAGTGATGTATGATAAGGTGATATAGTGATGTATGATAAGGTGATATAGTGATGTATGATGTGATTATAGTGATGTATGATAAGGTGATATAGTGCTGTATGATAAGGTGATATAGTGCTGTATGATGTGATATAGTGATGTATGATAAGGTGATATAGTGATGTATAATAAGGTGATATAGTGATGTATGATGTGATATAGTGATGTATGATAAGGTGATATAGTGATGTATGATAAGGTGATATAGTGATGTATGATGTGATATAGTGATGTATGATATGGTGATATAGTGCTGTATGATGTGATATAGTGATGTATGATAAGGTGATATAGTGATGTATGATGTGATATAGTGATGTATGATAAGGTGATATAGTGATGTATGATATGATATAGTGCTGTATGATAAGGTGATATAGTGATGTGTGATGTGATATAGTGATGTATGATAAGGTGATATAGTGATGTATGATGTGATTATAGTGATGTATGATAAGGTGATATAGTGATGTATGATATGATATAGTGGTGTATGATAAGGTGATATAGTGCTGTATGATGTGATATAGTGATGTATGATAAGGTCATATAGTGATGTATGATAAGGTGATATAGTGATGTATGATGTGATATAGTGATGTATGATAAGGTGATATAGTGATGTATGATATGATATAGTGATGTATGATAAGGTGATATAGTGCTGTATGATGTGATATAGTGATGTATGATAAGGTGATATAGTGCTGTATGATAAGGTGATATAGTGATGTATGATGTGATTATAGTGATGTATGATAAGGTGATATAGTGATGTATGATATGATATAGTGATGTATGATAAGGTGATATAGTGATGTATGATATGATATAGTGATGTATGATAAGGTGATATAGTGCTGTATGATGTGATATAGTGATGTATGATAAGGTGATATAGTGCTGTATGATAAGGTGATATAGTGATGTATGATAAGGTGATATAGTGCTGTATGATGTGATATAGTGATGTATGATAAGGTGATATAGTGCTGTATGATAAGGTGATATAGTGATGTATGATAAGGTGATATAGTGATGTATGATACGGTGATATAGTGATGTATGTTAAGGTGATATAGTGATGTATGATAAGGTGATATATTGATGTATGATAAGGTGATATAGTGATGTATGATACGGTGATATAGTGATGTATGATAAGGTGATATAGTGATGTATGATACGGTGATATAGTGATGTATGATAAGGTGATATAGTGATGTATGATACGGTGATATAGTGATGTATGATGTGATATAGTGATGTATGATAAGGTGATACAGTGATGTATGATAAGGTGATATAGTGATGTATGATAAGGTGATATAGTGATGTATGATAAGGTGATATATTGATGTATGATAAGGTGATATAGTGATGTATGATAAGGTGATATAGTGATGTATGATAAGGTGATATAGTGATGTATGATACGGTGATATAGTGATGTATGTTAAGGTGATATAGTGATGTATGATAAGGTGATATAGTGCTGTATGATAAGGTGATATAGTGCTGTATGATAAGGTGATATAGTGATGTATGATACGGTGATATAGTGATGTATGATAAGGTGATATAGTGATGTATGATGTGATATAGTGCTGTATGATAAGGTGAT
Source organism: Pygocentrus nattereri (assembly GCF_015220715.1). Classification (NCBI taxonomy): domain Eukaryota; kingdom Metazoa; phylum Chordata; class Actinopteri; order Characiformes; family Serrasalmidae; genus Pygocentrus; species Pygocentrus nattereri. The sequence goes on along the minus strand of NC_051238.1, from coordinate 2,605,122 downwards.
ATAGTGCTGTATGATAAGGTGATATAGTGATGTATGATACGGTGATATAGTGATGTATGATAAGGTGATATAGTGATGTATGATAAGGCGATATAGTGATGTATGATAAGGTGATATGGTGTTGTATGATAAGGTGATATAGTGCTGTATGATAAGGTGATATAGTGCTGTATGATAAGGTGATATAGTGATGTATGATACGGTGATATAGTGATGTATGATAAGGTGATATAGTGATGTATGATAAGGTGATATAGTGATGTATAATAAGGTGATATAGTGATGTATGATGTGATATAGTGATGTATGATAAGGTGATATAGTGATGTATAATAAGGTGATATAGTGATGTATGATGTGATATAGTGCTGTATGATAAGGTGATATAGTGATGTATGATGTGATATAGTGATGTATGATGTGATTATAGTGATGTATGATAAGGTGATATAGTGATGTATGATATGATATAGTGATGTATGATAAGGTGATATAGTGCTGTATGATGTGATATAGTGATGTATGATAAGGTGATATAGTGATGTATGATAAGGTGATATAGTGCTGTATGATGTGATATAGTGATGTATGATACGGTGATATAGTGATGTATGATGTGATATAGTGCTGTATGATAAGGTGATATAGTGCTGTATGATGTGATATAGTGTTGTATGATAAGGTGATATAGTGATGTATGATATGATATAGTGATGTATGATAAGGTGATATAGTGCTGTATGATACGGTGATATAGTGATGTATGATAAGGTGATATAGTGCTGTATGATAAGGTGATATAGTGTTGTATGATAAGGTGATATAGTGATGTATGATACGGTGATATAGTGATGTATGATAAGGTGATATAGTGATGTATGATGTGATATAGTGTTGTATGATAAGGTGATATAGTGATGTATGATAAGGTGATATAGTGATGTATGATACGGTGATATAGTGATGTATGATAAGGTGATATAGTGATGTATGATAAGGTG
>NC_051238.1:2556621-2594121 GCF_015220715.1 Pygocentrus nattereri | reverse complement strand
ACTGTGTGAGGGAGTGTAATTGAATGTAAGTGTGTTTCATGTGTGGGTGAGGGTGTCTAATGAAATGATGTAACAGGTGTAATTGGAGGTAATAGTGTGTGATAGTGAGCATGTAATTGTGTGTATTAGTGAGTGTGTGATGAAGAGTGTGGGATGTGAGTATGATACTGTGTGAAAGTAAGGGTGGTGAGTGTGATAGTGAGTAGTGTGTGAAAAAGAATGTGTGATGGGGTGTGATAGCAAGTGTATGATTGAGAGTGTGACAGTGAGTGTGTAATGTCAGGGTGAGATGCTGAGTGTGTGAGAATCAGGGTGTGATACCGATTGTGTGATATGAGCGTATAATAGTGAATGTGTGATGGTGAGAGTGATTGCGTGTTAATGAGTGTGTGATAGTGAGTGTGTAATAGAATGTAATGGTGAGAATGTGATAGAGTGTGATGAGTGTGTGATAGTGAGTGTGATGATGTATGTGTGAGACTGAGCGTGTGATTGCGAATGTGACAGTGAATGTATAATGTGTGGGAAGTGTGATAGTGAGCGTGTGATAGTGAGTGTGATAGTGAGTGTGTGATAGTTTATTATGTGTATAAGACTGAGCGTGTGATTGTGAGTGTGACTGAGTGTATAATGTGTGTGAAGTGTGATAGTGAGTGTGTGATAGTGAGTGTGATAGTGAGTGTGTGATAGTTTATTATGTGTAAAAGACTGAGCGTGTGATTGTGAGTGTGACTGAGTGTATAATGTGTGTGAAGTGTGACAGTGAGTGTGTGATAGTGAGTGTGATAGTGAGTGTGTGATAGTTTATGTGTATAAGACTGAGCGTGTGATTGTGAGTGTGACTGAGTGTATAATGTGTGTGAAGTGTGATAGTGAGTGTGTGATAGTGAGTGTGATAGTGAGTGTGTGATAGTTTATTATGTGTATAAGACTGAGCGTGTGATTGTGAGTGTGACTGAGTGTATAATGTGTGTGAAGTGTGATAGTGAGTGTGTGATAGTGAGTGTGATAGTGAGTGTGTGATAGTGAGTGCGTTGTGTGTGTGAGACTGAGCGTGGGATTGTGAGTGTGACAGTGAGTGTATAATGTGTGTGAAGTGTGATAGTGGGTGTGATAGTGAGTGTGTGATAGTGAGTGCGTTGTGTGTGTGAGACTGAGCGTGTGATAGTGGGTGTGATAGTGAGTGTATAATGTGTGTGAAGTGTGATAGTGTGTGTGATAGTGAGTGTGTGATAGTGAGTGCGTTGTGTGTGTGAGACTGAGCGTGTGATAGTGGGTGTGATAGTGAGTGTATAATGTGTGTGAAGTGTGATAGTGTGTGTGATAGTGAGTGTGTGATAGTGAGTGCGTTATGTGTGTGAGACTGAGTGTGTGATCATGAGTGTGGCAGTGAGTGTATAATGTGTGTCAAATGTGACAGTGAGTGTGTGATAGTGAGTGTGTGATAGTAAGTGCGCTATGTGTGTGAGACTGTGTGTAATGAGTGTGACAGTGAGTGTATAATGTGTGTGAAGTGTGATATTGAGTGCGTTGTGTGTGTGAGACTGAGCGTGTGATTGTGAGTGTGACTGAGTGTATAATGTGTGTGAAGTGTGATAGTGAGTGTATAATGTGTGTGAAGTATGATAGTGTGTGTGATAGTGAGTGTGTGATAGTAAGTGCGCTATGTGTGTGAGACTGTGTGTAATGAGTGTGACAGTGAGTGTATAATGTGAGTGAAGCGTGATGGTGAGTGTGAGATAGTGAGTACGTGATGATGAGTGTGTGATAGTGAATGTGATGTGTGTGTGACTGAGTGTGTGACAGTGAGTGTGAATGTAGTAAGTGTGTGACAGTGAGCGTATGATGCTGAGTGTGATACGGAGTGTATGGTGGCAAATGCGTGATAGTGAGCGCATACCAATGAATGTGTGATGAGTGCATAAACGTGAGTGTGAGAGCAGTGAACTTCATTTGTGGGGGTCGTGCTAGGTTGGAGAGAGACAACCTAGTCAATCAATTAAGGCCGAAAGACATCACCATACTGAGGATGACTGCCACCACCTAGCTAACAAATATACACAACACACGACTGTTTATCTCACAATTACCTGGCTCGTCAGTCAGTTTTCACACCTGACAGGATACACAGCGGGTAAAGGCCAGTTCTCTAGAGTCTGTCCTTTTTCAGCACTAGGAGTTGATGTTTAAAGCCAGCGTTGAAGATTGTGACGTTTTGTCTTTTCCTTTAGTCTGAAATGTAGGTTTTCTTCCTACAACAGCCAGAAAAAACTGTACATATATGTACATACACCAATAAGGCATAACATTATGACCATTATTCTCAGCACTGCAGTAATCATGACGTGGTGGTGGTGTGTTAGTGTGTGTTGCGCTTGTACGAGTGGATCAGTCACAGCAGTGCTGCTGGAGTTTTTTAACACTGTAACACTTTGTAGTTCTACAACTACAGTCTGTGACTGCAGAACTACAAAGTGCTCCTATACAGTAAGTGGAGCTGATAAATTGGACAGTGACCATAGAAACAAGGAGGTGGTCAGAGTGTTACGCCTGACCGGTGTACATATATATTTATATTCCTGTGGGCAGGTGTGGTGGGATGCATGTGGTTCTCCCGGTTCACGCTGTGATGAGTCACTGGCTGAATGTTCTTCGCTCTCTGGCGGAGTGACAGAGTTTCCGCAGCAGAACCATCACTCTCTCTCTGATTAGAGTGAGCAAACGCTGACTGCACACACTGGCAGCCAAAACACTCACAGCACTTCAGCATGGAAATACAGAGTGGACCGCTTTATTACCACTGCTTGGGGGGGGGCTATAGCTCTAAAGCTGCACTGTCCTGCTTGGTGTATACAAACCTGTGCAAAAGTCAGAGACACCCCTGCATTTATTTCATTTCCAACAAGCCTTTAAGTGTAAAAAAAAAAAGCAGAAAATCTATTTAATAACTAATCTCCTCTCAGCTGTGTGAGCGTCAGTCTCTCTCTACCTTCATTCCAGCTTCCGTTCTTCTCAGGAGCCTCACTTTCAGCTCCTCAGAGAATCTGCAGACACGCCTCCAAAGCTCAGTCTTACACTCTCAAAAAAAGAGGGTTCCTCGAGGGTTCTTTAGCATTTGCATGCTTAAAATCTTCCTTGCATGGTGAAACGGTTCTTCAGATTGATGGAAAATGGTTCTGTATACAGCCGATTTGAAAATGGCTCTGTGTAGAACCAACAAGGGTTCTTCTATTGTATAAAAGCAGAATTCCTCTTAGGCCTATATAGAACCATTTACAACACGTTCCCCATCAATCTAAAGAATGATTTCACCATGCAAATTGTTCTTTGAGTGTTCCTGGTTCAATATATAGCCATTGTCTATGCTAAAGAACCCTCAAAGATCCTTTTTTTTTCAAGAGTGTAGAACCACTTGCATGCTTAAATAACTCTTCAGATTGATGAAGAATCTGCTCTACATGGTTCTGTATAAAACCTTTTTAAAAATGGTTCTATATGGCACCAAAAAGGGTTCTTCTACTGTATACAAGCTTAACATTATAACAATAGCAGAACCCGTTTTGGTGCAATAAAGAATCACAACACGTTTCCCATCAATCTGAAGAATGACTTCACCATGCAAAGAAACCTTTTAGCCCTCAAATGGTGGATCATATGAACATTATAGAGCTTTTTAAATGAAACAGTAGAAGCCGTATCGCCCCCTACGCTTCCTGTAGTGTATTACAGTCTGTCAGAGCGACTGTGTGGATCATATGAACATTATAGAGCTTTTTAAATGAAACAGTAGAAGCCGTATCGCCCCCTACGCTTCCTGTCGTGTATTACAGTCTGTCAGAGCGACTGTGTGGATCATATGAACATTATAGTGCTTTTTAAATGAAACAGTAGAAGCCGTATCGCCCCCTACGCTTCCTGTAGTGTATTACAGTCTGTCAGAGCGACTGTGTGGATCATATGAACATTATAGAGCTTTTTAAATGAAACAGTAGAAGCCGTATCGCCCCCTACGCTTCCTGTAGTGTATTACAGTCTGTCAGAGCGACTGTGTGGATCATATGAACATTATAGAGCTTTTTAAATGAAACAGTAGAAGCCGTATCGCCCCCTACGCTTCCTGTAGTGTATTACAGTCTGTCAGAGCGACTGTGTGGATCATATGAACATTATAGAGCTTTTTAAATGAAGCAGTAGAAGCCGTATCGCCCCCTACACTTCCTGTAGTGTATTACAGTCTGTCAGAGCGACTGTGTGGATCATATGAACATTATAGAGCTTTTTAAATGAAACAGTAGAAGCCGTATCGCCCCTTACGCTTCCTGTAGTGTATTACAGTCTGTCAGAGTGACTGTGTGGATCATATGAACATTATAGAGCTTTTTAAATGAAGCAGTAGAAGCCGTATCGCCCCCTACGCTTCCTGTAGTGTATTACAGTCTGTCAGAGTGACTGTGTGGATCATATGAACATTATAGAGCTTTTTAAATGAAACAGTAGAAGCCGTATCGCCCCCTACGCTTCCTGTAGTGTATTACAGTCGGTCAGAGCGACTGTGTGGATCATATGAACATTATAGAGCTTTTTAAATGAAACAGTAGAAGCCGTATCGCCCCCTACGCTTCCTGTAGTGTATTACAGTCTGTCAGAGTGACTGTGTGGATCATATGAACATTATAGAGCTTTTTAAATGAAACAGTAGAAGCCGTATCGCCCCCTACGCTTCCTGTAGTGTATTACAGTCTGTCAGAGCGACTGTGTGGATCATATGAACATTATAGAGCTTTTTAAATGAAACAGTAGAAGCCGTATCGCCCCCTACGCTTCCTGTAGTGTATTACAGTCTGTCAGAGCGACTGTGTGGATCATATGAACATTATAGAGCTTTTTAAATGAAACAGTAGAAGCCGTATCGCCCCCTACGCTTCCTGTAGTGTATTACAGTCTGTCAGAGCGACTGTGTGGATCATATGAACATTATAGAGCTTTTTAAATGAAACAGTAGAAGCCGTATCGCCCCCTACGCTTCCTGTAGTGTATTACAGTCTGTTAGAGCGACTGTGTGGATCACATGAACATTATAGAGCTTTTTAAATGAAACAGTAGAAGCCGTATCGCCCCCTACGCTTCCTGTAGTGTATTACAGTCTGTCAGAGCGACTGTGTGGATCATATGAACCTTATAGAGCTTTTTAAATGAAACAATAGAAGCCGTATCGCCCCCTACGCTTCCTGTAGTGTATTACAGTCTGTCAGAGCGACTGCGTGGATCATATGAACATTATAGAGCTTTTTAAATGAAACAGTAGAAGCCGTATCGCCCCCTACGCTTCCTGTAGTGTATTACAGTCTGTCAGAGTGACTGTGTGGATCATATGAACATTATAGAGCTTTTTAAATGAAACAGTAGAAGCCGTATCGCCCCCTACGCTTCCTGTAGTGTATTACAGTCTGTCAGAGCGACTGTGTGGATCATATGAACATTATAGAGCTTTTTAAATGAAACAGTAGAAGCCGTATCGCCCCCTACGCTTCCTGTAGTGTATTACACTTTGTCAGGACACTGTAAAAAGTGGCTCATCAGATTCATGTAGTAACAAGCAATTGAAAAAGTAAATCAAAGCTAACAAAACTAACAAAAATTGTAGTTACTGAGATAAAAAAATGTACTTATACTTTTTGAGGACACACTTACAGTACATTCTTATTGGAGCCCCTCTACTGACCTCATTCCTACCTTACTAAGCCACGACTTAATTACGTAATTCCCATGCCTTACTAAGTGGGCGTGGCCTTGCATTATTTTTATTTATACAGGATGTCAGCAGAGGGGCTCCATACTCCATACATGTCTCAGATTTTTGGGTTACAATTAACACAAAATGTTAAACCAGAAAAAAGTACAACAGGAAAAGTATTAAAAGGGGTCAGTTAGTGTGTCGTTATTCAACACATCACTTCTTAAAGTGAAAGTTTAGGACCAGATTTTCTGTGTTTGGTCTTCATCCTCACACGAAAAACTAAAACCAAACTGAACTAAAACCACGCCTTTTCAGATCAAATCAAAACAGAATTAAAATGCTTCAATGTAAATGCGTTAAATTAAATGTAAGACTAGTTAAAACTGCATCAAAAAGGAAAATGAAAAAGAAACATTTCGTAGCTCTAAAACCGGAATCGCTCCGTATTTAATGACACCAGCGCTTTAATGCCTATTGTTGGACTGGGATTGAAATAAATGACTGAAGGTGGGCTCGGACGTTGGTACAGATGTGCACACGTCTGTATACGCGCAGTATGTGCTTGTGGGAATGAGCTGCCGTCTCCCAATTGAATTTCCCCCCGGCGTCTGCGCAGCGAGGCCCCCACGCACAACTTTACATTTCTTTTCCTCTCTGGCTCCTTTTTTTCAGAACCGAACCTCCCCTGCGGCATTAAAGAATAAAATTAAGTTTGACTTTTATCCAAAACAGGATCAGAGACGGGCTTTTACTAAATCATGTTTGAGAGAGTTTAATGTCACGGGCCACAATGAGAGCTAAGAGGCTAAAAGGCTAGCGAGGCCCAGAGTGCAGGCTAACTTTATTAACCGGCCCGGGGGGACAAAGGGGGGATTTTAATGTTAAAGCTGCCGTCCTGGGGGGGAGGGAGCAGAGCAGCGCATGGGGGGAGTGTGGGGGGGTGTGTGTGGGGGGGGGGGGTTTCTCTCTTCTTTTCCGAGCGACAGAGCACACAAACTTCACCTTGGTGGAAAAGCCCGTTTGTTTAGCTGTGATTTACAGGCTGTTCTGACTCACAGCTTTACGAGGCCTCACTGTGAGCCTCCCCACACGCTGCATTACACTCAATCTGTCAAACTGAGAGGATCTGGCAACCACAAATAGAGGCCGTAGGAGGGTTTTTTTAGCACTTTCAGAAACATATTCCGGGAGAGATTAGAAGGAAATGTCCTGACAATTCAGAATTTTTTTTTTTTTTTAAAGTCATCTCCTCTTAGGCCAAATGTAGAAGCTTGCTTCTTAAGTTTTAGCGCTGGAGCTATGAAAAGAATGTGGCTAACAAGTCATGGAAGGTTATTTTAAAAAATATGGGAACATTGAATTTAAATTTCATGGATTTTTCAGAATTTCACCACAATTTGCTCAACATGTAAAGCAAGTTAGTCATGAAGTGTTTTTGAGAAACATTTTAGACCAACTTACCGATGTGAGTGGAACCGGACATCTAAAGGCTAAAGTTGGCCAGTAGTTTGGCTTCTTTTCTATGGCTGGAAGGGTCAAAGCATGGGTAACACTTTCTTGTACACCGAGGTCCAAACCGCTCACTCTGATTTACACGGAATGTCTAATGAGATCTCGCTTTGAAGTGGATAAAAGGATGAAATTAAAAGCGAAATGGCTCTTAAATGGAGGGAATATTCGGTGCACTGTTAAAAAAAAGTCGCCCATCAGTTCAACCCAAAAATTCATGTGGTAAAAAAGCAAATTCACTGGTTTTATTCAGCTAAAAAAAAGAATTGCTTATTCAAAGTATTTATTTAGGTTGAATAAAATTTTTTTGAATAAAATTTGTTGCCATATGAGGTCATGTTTTAGGTAGATAAACCTTTTAGAGTGTATTTTCCTTGATAAATGTGGGACATTACGGTAAAATTTAGTGCAACCTTGTTCACACTTACCACCTTTCAAACAATAATCCAAACACGGGGTATTTTACCGTGTCCTCTACCTGCCTAGTAGCTAGAACCTGTTACTTTTTTCAGTGTCATTTATTGTAACTGTAAAAAGTTTCTCGTCAGATCTACTTTAAAAAATGATGTCATGTGGCAACAAATAAATGAACTACTTTTATTCAACTATATAAATTCTGTGAATTAACGATTTTTACATCAATGTAGTTTTATAAAATTGAAAATTGATAAAGCGACGAGCCGTTTTTTTACACTGTACTCAGAATGTTAGCACTTCTTGACGATTGTACCTCACAGTTGCCCAGTTAATCACGGCTGTCCGACGGAAACCATGAACCTCCAAGTCACAAACGTTCTCAACGTGTAATGTAAGTTGATGTAAAGAGGTTTTATTCCAAGCGATTTTGGAGCATTTCCATTGGCCCATTCATTATGCAATGTTCACACAATGTACAGGCAGGTGTGTTCAAATGATGTAGGGGAAAAATTACAATAAAAAAGGAAACAGATGTTTTCTTTGAACATAATATCTAGAACATTTGGCACTGAAAGCTCCCAGGTGTTCATTTTGTGCTGAATAAAGAGAGAATCATTGTTTTCTTTATGACCAAAATAAGACTTGCGCTAACAGCTTGGTTATATGTTAGCCTGTAGCTCAGAAGACAGAAAATCAAAACAATGTAAAATCATGAACTATGACTAACTGATGAAGCTGAGAAACCATGTATCTCAATTTTTTTGTGATATTTTTACTTTTCTGCATCATTTGAGCTCAATATCCGTCCTTATCCATCCTTTAATCTCATGATGATTGGACCAATAGAAATGCTCCAAAATTGCTTAGAATAAAAGCTTTTCCCATTGACTTACATTGAAAGTAAAGAAGGTTTTTGCCCTCTCCTGTAAAGTTACTATTTTGGAGGTAATTGTTTTTCGTTGGACAGCGACGATACATGATTTTTATGGTTTCTTCTTTTAGTTAATTTAGCTTTGTGTTCAAACTCGTCCTGTAGGCTCTGTTGTATCTTTCTGAGAGGGTCGGCTAACTTCACCCTGTCTGTTTGCAGGCGCTTTGGGACGAAATGCGCGTCCTGCCAGCAGGGCATCCCTCCGTCGCAGGTTGTTCGGAAGGCACAGGATTTTGTTTACCACTTGCACTGCTTCTCCTGCGTGATGTGCAGCAGGCAGCTGGCCACCGGAGACGAGTTCTACCTGATGGAGGACGGACGACTGGTCTGCAAATCAGACTACGAGACGGCCAAACAGAACGGTAAGCTGACTGACCATTACTGCTGCTGGTTGATGCTTTTTGTAGTTATTGTTGTTGTTTAATCCTTTAAACAACAGGCATGTTCCTTAGTGATGGTTTTGTGCCGGGGTCGGCAACTTTTACTGCCCTGTCGTGGCTCCACAGCTGAATCAGATCAGTAGGTAATAATAAAATAATCCTCCTCTACAGTAAAATAAAGCTCTGCTGATCCTTCAACACAGTTTAACAGTAAATGGTCTTAAACGCTGGAGTTAATGTAGAACTGCTGATTCACCCTTTAACGCTGAAGATCAGCGCAGACGGCTGGTCACCATAGCAACACAGACAACAGTCTCGCCCAGTTAGTAGCTCACGAAAAGGTAAAGAGAGAGATTTAAGACGAACGTCGATAATTTGGAGACGAATGGACTTATTAACTTTTACAATCAGTCCAGCTGGTTTCCTGATACGTTTAATCTGCAACGAGCAGCTGAAACACTAGAATTCGGAAAGTGGAAGATTCTCATTTGCCAGCTTCTTGTTCGAATTCTCCCATTCCACCTTAAATGATGCAGCAGTTACATTTTGGCACCTCAGGCACCTTTAAGATGGAACTGCAAAATTCAAACAAGAAGTTTGCGAATGAGAAACTTTTAAAAAGGCTTGTAAAAAGTCGAACGTTGAGACGTTTTACAAGAAACTCTTCTACTTTTGAGGAAATGTTTCCTGCTGGAGATGCAAGAAAAGCAGCTATAGCTGAGCCAAAGACCAAAGCAGAGCAAAGTCAGGCCGTGTTTTTGCTTATATTTTTAGTCTATATTCGCACATTAACAAGACGGTAAAATGGATGTGAACTGTTCTGGCTCCCAAGGTCGTTTGATTTTTATTGAAAGGACAAAACGGCCTTTATTTTTTTTTTAGTTAGCTTGTTTTTCGTTAGAAACCAGGGATGCATACACTGTAAAAAGTGGTTCGTCATATCGACCTAAAATTCCGTCATGTGGTAACAAGCAGGTGAACTGGTTTAACTCAACCTCAAAAACTACATTGCCTGAAAGAATCGTCCATTCAAAGTATTTAAGCTTATTTAGGTTGAATAAAACTTACCACAAAGTAAATTTGAACATATGGTTAATTTTTTTAAAAATTGACATGATCAATGTTGTCTCATGTGTCTGACAATAATTTTTAACGTACAGCTAACCTTGCCTGAATAAGCAATGGCTAATTATTGGCCATCGGCCTCGAAACCAGTGTATGAAGTAAGGAAGACCGGATATAGAGCACCAACACCAACCAACCACCCCAACGTGTGAACGCCGCCTCATGTCACATGTAATCACGCATTATTCATATGTGTTTACTTGTAAACGCTTGTTGATTTTGCATAATGTGAAACATATGTGACGTTCAGTGTCTGGAGCTTGCTTTCTTGGTTTTAGCACGGGAGCTACGAGGCTAATGCAGCTAACAATGGAAGTGATGGAAGCTTATTAGCATTAGCCAGTTAGCCAGTTAGCGTTGTACATGCCTCAGTCATCACTTACTCGTGGACTTATAAGTGGACTTGATCATTAATCTCTAATAAACTTGAGTATATGGTTTCTGAGCTGAGGGCAAAGTGCCTTCCTATTGAGAACTTAGTTTGCACCTTTAAGAACCCTATGGCGTTAAAACGGAACCAGTTAAGCAGGACCTTTCATGGGTTCCCTTAATGTGTCATAGAACCATGTTCTGAACATAGATTCGTATGAACACCGGCTCGCTCCCCAGCCGAGGCAGGAAGGGTCGGTGTTACAGTAAAACTGGAGATGAAGAGTGAAGTCAGGGTAAAAAAAGTCCAGCCCGGTGACGTTTGAGCGTAAGTGTTTTAGATTCAGCCTCTGATCTGACCCGTCATGCTCCTGCCTCTGAAAGCATCTCCCGCTTTATTTATGGAGATTTCCTCAGGCTCCTGATTGATTATGTTAAGTGAAGCAATGCGATTTTACGGCGGGGCCCCAATAACGTCCAGCGGCCAGCCGGCCGCTCTGTGGAGATTTACGTCCCCCGGGGCCTCTCAGAGGCAGTTTGAGGGCCATATCGACTGGTCTTGTGAGAACCACACACGCACGCGCCGACTCCTGCCCACTTCCCACACCTATTTACCCCCCGACTCGGATCAGAACCCCCTCGCCTCGGCCGTTCCTTTCCGATGTAATGAATTAGATTTATCTCATCAATTAAAGTCGTCTCCTGGCTTGCCTGCAAAGAAGCCCAAGCGATCCCGGTCATGCTAATAGTTTAATAATACAGTCTTCATCTCGAGGAGTTCGCTGAGCAAAACAATCTCACATCCAGATTAAACCTACCGAGGTTTTTCTCTGACTGCTACCAAATCTTTAATAAAACATCTCCAGCATTACAACATCTGGCCTACATGCAGCAACTATCAGCAATTATCAGCTACTACTGAGCCTTTTTACCACTGAATCAGGTGAGTTAGTGAAGGAAAAACACCAAACCCTGCAGTTACAGTTTCCACCTGCTCCTTATGGTTTAAATTCACTTCAAAAAAATGGTCCTGTCAAGTGAAATGATCTTAAATCCAGTCGACGTATCCAACATTCCCCATTTTGAGATGGTTGTGCACTTATTATAAGATTAAATGAAGCTTAAATCAATCACAGAAGAAATATTACATTTACTCACTATATTTGTCATCTTACTTGACAAGGTACTACTTTTTGCAACGTTGTCCAGGTTTTCGGTTGCCTGCTCTGGAAAAACAAATCGTTCCGATCCTCCTGGAATCCCAGCGTCTTTACAGGTTAATATTTGTTAAGTTTAAACCGCGTCTTTTTCCCAGGTCACTTCATTAATATACAAAGAATGGGTCTGATTACCTTCAACAAATGGACAAGTGTTTAGGAAAGGTGTGATAACAATTTACCAAAAAAAATTCAAATTCAACAATTCAAAAAGTTGAAATACCGCTGGAACATATGTTTTGTTGATTTGTGAAAATGAGAAAAAAAAGAGAAAAACTTCAAATATCGCATTTTTCTACCATTTTTATATAAATTAGTGCACCGTTTCTATTGAACTATTTAAAAAAAAAACATCAAATACAAAATATATATTTTTTTGTATTTAAATTCTATAGGGGGGCTACGCACCTAAGAGTTTCACTCACTTTCCACCTGTGTGAATGTGATGTGACAATAAACGTGATTTGATTTGATTTGATTATGTATATTTTATTACATTTCCTGCCTCAATGCGTTAAATTCAGCAAATAAACAGTAATTGTGCATAGCAATGAGCGGACGTGTGTCTCTGCAGATGACTTGTAGTTATTCCCTTGGAAAATCAACAAAACATGTCATTTGACTGGAGTTACTGTAGTTACTGAGTGAGTGTCCAGGACCTTTACAGGCCTGAGGTGGCCAACAGTCCAGCAGCACTGACTTGAAACATATGCAAAAATAAGGTACATTCACTCCCATCACATAACGTAGAGCCCCGCCACACAGTCTTAACCTGGAGCAGCCAATCAAAACGCAGGGAGCATGTCGAACGATACTTCAAGCCAGACAACACAGCTGAGTGGCTAACAGCCAGGTAGCTTAGTTAGCCAGCTAGTTCGTGTTACTACGGCGGCGTTTGAACAGCTGCCTCTGCTGTTTTTCATTCGCTGTTTTCAGCACCTGCTTTCAAAATGAGCTCAAAACAGCCGTTATACTGAGCTCCGCTGTGGTGACCTGCGTGGCCACAACTTAGTAAGGCGTGGGAATGAGATAATTAAGACATGGCCACAACTTAGTAAAGCGTGGGACGCCTTAGTAAGTCATGGCCATGACTTAATCATCTCATTCCCACGCCTTACTAAGTTGTGGCCACGCATTAGGATCTCGTTTCCACGCGTTAGTAAGGCACGCGTTATTTTATTTATACAGGGGGTCACCAGGGGGCTCCGTACCCTTCAAGTACAAATTCCTCCGTTTTCGATGTCAGAAAAAAGCAGATTCAGCAGAAAATTACCCAGAATCACTTTTTCCCTTCATTCCAGCTTCCTTTCTTCTCAGGAGCCTCACTTCCAGCTCCTCAGAGAACCTGCAGACTCACCTCCAAAGCTCAGTATGAGAAGCTGGTTGATGATTTTCTGAATCAAACCCATTCAGTGGTGCTGAGGTCTGGACTCTGGGGTGGTCAGTCCATCGTTCAGCTTCTTTGTTTGATGTGTCCGTCTCCTTTTCTCAGTGAGGTTCTTCTTGATCAGCTACACGTCCTTTCAGACCCACAGCGCTGAGTGGTCTTCTCACAGTGGAAGGATGGACAGAAACACCTGTGGACGTTTTCAGATCTGAAGCAGCTTGATGTTCTCCTCTCTCTCAGAGATCAAAGTTTTCAGTGCTGTTTATCTGATGGGGGCAGTTTTGGTGTCTACTAGCTCTTCCAGGTGGTTGTTAGGAGCCTCATTTCTCAGTAGATTTTTATCAGTGTAGCTTTTTGGCTGGAAGTTATTTGCCTGAATGGTGATCTCTGACTTCTGCCCAGACCAGTGCTACCGTTTCACTAACTAGTGGAACTACTGAATGATTTACGCCCAACTTCAGCTGCGTTTGGAATGATTCGCTGGTTAACTTGTGTTTTTAGTGATCTATACTGCTCTATTTCTCTAATTGGTCGTGACTTTTAGCGTAGCTTCGGCTTATTTCTTAATCGCTTCATGCAACTGTCAAATTGCATGGAAATTACATCAGCATGAAATAATCTGGAATCAGTGTTTTCAATAACATACACTGAGTATGGAAGCAGCTAAATATGTAGAACTATTCTAACATGCCAGTCGGGTGCGACTTCACACATTTAAACAATTACTAATAATATAAATAATGATAGTATTGAACAGGAAGCTGTAAAAATGCTACATCTGTCCAGAATGAGAAACAGAGCTGTAAAAGATTCGGTAACACTTCACTGTAGGGTGCTGTTCATAAGGCTACGTGACACCTACATAAGCCTGTCATGGTGACTGACGTAACCCTATGTGAATGGTTATAAATGCTTTTTCCAATCTGTTATGAAGGCTTTAGCTAACTCTGACTACAGTTGATAAATGTAACCTTCATAGCAAATGACATCGATTGAATAAGCATTCATTGGGGCAGTCGTGGGCTGGAGGTCAGGGAACCAGCCTAGTGACTGGAAGGTCGCCGGTTCGATCCCCAGAGCCGACAGCACATGACTGAGGTGTCCTTGAGCAAGACACCTAACCCCCAACTGCTCCCCAGGTGCTGTGGATAGGGCTGCCCACCGCTCCGGGCAAGTGTGCTCACTGCCCCCTAGTGTGTGTATTCACTAGAGTGTATGTGGTGCTTCACTTCACGGATGGGTTAAATGCAGAGGTGAAATTTCCCCATGGTGGGACTAATAAGGGTCTATTAATTTTAATTTAATTAATAAACATTTATGAAGGGTTATGTCAAGCTTATGTAGGTGTCATGTAGCCTTATGAACAGTGCCCTACAGTCGTGTTACAGAAAAGTCTTAAATGACTAATTCATTTCATAACGCTGTATTTTAATCAGGCAAACTCCTGTAAATAGATAATTCTATTATTTCCATCCATCCATCCATTTTCTAAGCCGCTTCTCCGTCAGGGTTGCGGGGGGGTGCTGGAGCCTATCCCAGCAGTCATTGGGCAGAAGGCAGGATACACCCTGGACAGGTCGCCAGTCCATCGCAGGGCAGACAGACAGACACAGACAGTCACTCACACACTCACACCTAGGGGCAATTTAGCATGTCCAATTGGCCTGACTGCATGTCTTTGGACTGTGGGAGGAAACCGGAGAACCTGGAGGAAACCCACGCAGACACGGGGAGAACATGCAAACTCCACACAGAGAGGACCCTGGCCACCCGGCCGGGGAATCGAACCCAGGCCCTCTTCGCTGTGAGGCGACAGCGCTACCCACCACGCCACCGTGCCGCCCTAATTCTATTATTTATCTTTGAATATATTCTTCTTGTCCAAATACTTCAAATAATGAATAAGCCTCTTTTGCAGTCTGATTCAGAGTGTATAAACCTGCACTGCCTAAATTGTTATTGCATATAAAATAACAAAAGTCATTCAAATGAAAAATGATCCCAGACTTTTGAATGCTGGGGTGTGTATAAACTGTATGCATGACAGTTTCACTGGCGTCTGTTAAGCAAAGAGATCTTTTGTGACGTTTCACTGCAGACGACTCGGAGACCGGAGCGAAGCGTCCTCGCACCACCATCACGGCCAAACAGCTGGAGACCCTCAAGAGCGCCTACAAGAACTCCCCTAAACCCGCGCGGCACGTCCGTGAGCAGCTCTCCTCCGAGACTGGGCTGGACATGCGTGTCGTTCAGGTGAGGGACCACTACTGACCCCAAACTGCTGAGAAGGTCTTCAGAATGACCGTCATCTTCTCCTGGCAGTATAGCAGATTTGAGTCTGAGCACCTACGCCAAGTTGTCTTTGGCGCCTCCTACCTGTCAAGTCCTTGCAGCTGTATCTAGTATCTAGCTAGCCAACATAGCGGCATAGCTCCTGATTTATAATGGGATGGTGCAAGAATACATGCTAGAAGCATTAGCATGAGGTGCCTAGCTACTGCGGCTCGAGCAAGATCTTTACAAAGTTCTGAGATCATTCAGTTCACATTCAGGCGCATGTCAGGGACACAGTACAGCTTGGTGGTGGTATCCTCACCTAGAAGAGTAAATAATCCACAAACACTTAATAAACATCGAATAAACAAACATCAAATAAACAAACATCAAATACACTAACATCAAATAAACAAACATCAAATACACTAACATCAAATACACTAACATCAAATACACTAACATCAAATAAACAAACATCAAATACACTAACATCAAATACACTAACATCAAATAAACAAACATCAAATACACTAACATCAAATACACTAACATCAAATACACTAACATCAAATAAACAAACATCAAATACACTAACATCAAATACACTAACATCAAATAAACAAACATCAAATACACTAACATCAAATACACTAGCATCAAATAAACAAACATCAAATACACTAACATCAAATAAACAAACATCAAATAAACAAAGGTCGCTCAGCACCGCCCTCTAAAGTCATCACAAACACAAATCGAATAAACAAACATCAAATAAACAAATATCAAATACACAAACATCAAATAAACAAACATCAAATAAACGCCACTCAGCTCCGCCCTCTAAAGACGTCACTAACACCCATCAAACTTATGTTACTCTACAAAAAAAGCTGGAAGTTAGAACTTTCATTGCTTACACACACAAACTCACACACACACACACACACTCAGTCACAGTCATATACACACAAACTCACACACAAACACACAGTCACAGTCATATACACACAAACACACACACACACATACACAGTCACAGTCATATACACACAAACTCACACAGTCACAGTCATATACACACAAACTCACACACACACACAGTCACAGTCATATACACACAAACTCACACACAAACACACAGTCACAGTCATATACACACAAACTCACACACAAACACACAGTCACAGTCATATACACACAAACTCACACACAAACACACAGTCACAGTCATATACACACAAACTCACACACACACACACAGTCACAGTCATATACACACAAACTCACACAGTCACAGTCATATACACACAAACTCACACACACACACACAGTCACAGTCATATACACACAAACTCACACACAAACACACAGTCACAGTCATATACACACAAACTCACACACACAAACACACAGTCACAGTCATATACACACAAACTCACACACACACACACAGTCACAGTCATATACACACAAACTCACACACACACACACACACAGTCACAGTCATATACACACAAACTCACACACAAACACACAGTCACAGTCATATACACACAAACTCACACACACACACACACAGTCACAGTCATATACACACAAACTCACACAGTCACAGTCATATACACACAAACTCACACACACAAACACACAGTCACAGTCATATACACACAAACTCACACACACACACACAGTCACAGTCATATACACACAAACTCACACACACACACACAGTCACAGTCATATACACACAAACTCACACACACACACACAGTCACAGTCATATACACACAAACTCACACACACGCACACACAGTCACAGTCATATACACACAAACTCACACACACACACACACACTCAGTCACAGTCATATACACACAAACTCACACACAAACACACAGTCACAGTCATATACACACAAACACACACACACACATACACAGTCACAGTCATATACACACAAACTCACACAGTCACAGTCATATACACACAAACTCACACACACACACAGTCACAGTCATATACACACAAACTCACACACAAACACACAGTCACAGTCATATACACACAAACACACACACACACATACACAGTCACAGTCATATACACACAAACTCACACAGTCACAGTCATATACACACAAACTCACACACACACACAGTCACAGTCATATACACACAAACTCACACACAAACACACAGTCACAGTCATATACACACAAACTCACACACAAACACACAGTCACAGTCATATACACACAAACTCACACACAAACACACAGTCACAGTCATATACACACAAACTCACACACACACACACAGTCACAGTCATATACACACAAACTCACACAGTCACAGTCATATACACACAAACTCACACACACACACACAGTCACAGTCATAAACACACAAACTCACACACAAACACACAGTCACAGTCATATACACACAAACTCACACACACAAACACACAGTCACAGTCATATACACACAAACTCACACACACACACACAGTCACAGTCATATACACACAAACTCACACACACACACACACAGTCACAGTCATATACACACAAACTCACACACAAACACACAGTCACAGTCATATACACACAAACTCACACACACACACACACAGTCACAGTCATATACACACAAACTCACACAGTCACAGTCATATACACACAAACTCACACACACAAACACACAGTCACAGTCATATACACACAAACTCACACACACACACACAGTCACAGTCATATACACACAAACTCACACACACACACACAGTCACAGTCATATACACACAAACTCACACACACACACACAGTCACAGTCATATACACACAAACTCACACACACGCACACACAGTCACAGTCATATACACACAAACTCACACACACACACAGTCACAGTCATATACACACAAACTCACACACACACACAGTCACAGTCATATACACACAAACTCACACACACACACACACAGTCACAGTCATATACACACAAACTCACACACACACACAGTCACAGTCATATACACACAAACTCACACACACACACACACAGTCACAGTCATATACACACAAACTCACACACACACACACAGTCACAGTCATATACACACAAACTCACACACACACACACACACAGTCACAGTCATATACACACAAACTCACACACAAACACACAGTCACAGTCATATACACACAAACTCACACAGTCACAGTCATATACACACAAACTCACACACACACACACACACACACACACACACAGTCACAGTCATATACACACAAACTCACACACACACACACAGTCACAGTCATATACACACAAACTCACACACACGCACACACAGTCACAGTCATATACACACAAACTCACACACACACACAGTCACAGTCATATACACACAAACTCACACACACACACACACACAGTCACAGTCATATACACACAAACTCACACACACACAGTCATATACACACAAACTCACACACACACACACAGTCACAGTCATATACACACAAACTCACACACAAACACACAGTCACAGTCATATACACACAAACTCACACACACAAACACACAGTCACAGTCATATACACACAAACTCACACACACACACACACAGTCACAGTCATATACACACAAACTCACACACACACACACACAGTCACAGTCATATACACACAAACTCACACACAAACACACAGTCACAGTCATATACACACAAACTCACACACAAACACACAGTCACAGTCATATACACACAAACTCACACAGTCACAGTCATATACACACAAACTCACACACACAAACACACAGTCACAGTCATATACACACAAACTCACACACGCACACACAGTCACAGTCATATACACACAAACTCACACACACACACACAGTCACAGTCATATACACACAAACTCACACACACGCACACACAGTCACAGTCATATACACACAAACTCACACACACACACAGTCACAGTCATATACACACAAACTCACACACACACACACACACAGTCACAGTCATATACACACAAACTCACACACACACACAGTCACAGTCATATACACACAAACTCACACACACACACACACAGTCACAGTCATATACACACAAACTCACACACACACACAGTCACAGTCATATACACACAAACTCACACACACACACACACACAGTCACAGTCATATACACACAAACTCACACACACACACACAGTCACAGTCATATACACACAAACTCACACACACACACACAGTCACAGTCATATACACACAAACTCACACACACACACACACACAGTCACAGTCATATACACACAAACTCACACACAAACACACAGTCACAGTCATATACACACAAACTCACACAGTCACAGTCATATACACACAAACTCACACACACACACACACACACACACAGTCACAGTCATATACACACAAACTCACACACACACACACAGTCACAGTCATATACACACAAACTCACACACACGCACACACAGTCACAGTCATATACACACAAACTCACACACACACACAGTCACAGTCATATACACACAAACTCACACACACACACACACACACAGTCACAGTCATATACACACAAACTCACACACAAACACACAGTCACAGTCATATACACACAAACTCACACACACACACACAGTCACAGTCATATACACACAAACTCACACACACACAGTCACAGTCATATACACACAAACTCACACACACACACACAGTCACAGTCATATACACACAAACTCACACACACACACACACACAGTCACAGTCATATACACACAAACTCACACACAAACACACACACAGTCACAGTCATATACACACACACGTATATATATATAAATCTTTTCACATTCCACACGCGCAGTTTGGTGACGCTGTTTGAAATACACATTCACAGCCCTGTAACCTCCGTCCCTCTCAGGTGTGGTTCCAGAACAGAAGAGCGAAGGAGAAGAGGCTGAAGAAGGATGCTGGACGCCATCGCTGGGGTCAGTTCTACAAGAGTGTCAAGCGCAGCCGAGGAGGCAGTAAGGTGGAGAAGGAAAGCTCGGCAGAGGATGGAGGCCTGAGTGACAGCGAGCTCAGCTTCAGAGGTCTGCAAGCTTCACAGAACCTTCTCCTTCTCTCGCTCTCTCTCCAACACTCTCCTTCCTCTCCATTTCCCCCGATCTTCCATATCTGCTTCTCCTCTCTCTTTCACGTCTTCTCAAAATAAAGTCCTTGATGAAACGTTGACGGGCCGTTCGGAGCAGGTTTCAGTGTGCACTGTGTTTTTATGACTATTTGATCTCTGCGAGTCCGTTTTGGGAACTCGTAAAAGTCTACCTCCACTTTTAAAAGGCAATGTTTACGAGAAACGGAACAAAGCAATGCGCAAACTCCATAAATTGGGTGAAGCTTTTAGTCAATTAGACGGAAAGGATGTTGGAGCTTTGTTACTGAAGCAGCGCCGTGTGGTTAGGAGAGACATCAGTTTGCATTGCGATCACACAGGCTGAAGTACAAAGAGACAATAAATCAGAGTCGCTGGCCATGTCTGTGCAAACCTGCCCCTGTTAGCCTAAAGCTAATCCATTCAATTAGAGCTGCATGCAGCGCTGTTTTCCAAATTTACCCCAATTTGCCCCAAAAGCAGTTGATCAGCCAAGACACGTTTGGTAATAAGTTTTAATAATGAGTTTTCTTTGGGGACTATTTTGCCGCACAGCGCCCTGCATGTCTCCCTCCACCATGAATGGAGTTGAAGTTCTCTAAACTCTCATAAAACAGATGGACTTCGGAACCATCTCATGTAGGAGCTTTTAGAGGGGGACGTCTGGTTCCCATCACCACCACTGAAATATATATTTTGAAGGTGAAGCTTCATTAGGCTCACTAGCTCTTCTGTGCTACAACTAAAGAAACAAGCTTCAAACACCAAACGTCTCGGTCGATCAGGTGCTTTCAGGGCAAGTTTGAAAACTAGATTAAATCAGATTTTTTATCAAACTATGATCTCTTCATGTCTCCAACAGAGGAGCAGATCCTGTCTGACCTCGGCCACGCTAACGGCCTGTACGGCAGTGTGGGGGACGTGTCCGGCGGAGGCGTGATGAACGGGGCTTTCTCTCTGGAGGGCGGTGGGCCGCCGTACCACGAGCTACGGGCTGGAAGCCCCTACGGTCTGCCCCAGTCTCCCTCATCAGTCAGCTCGCTGCCTGGCCACACGCCGCTGCTCAGCAGCCTGGGCTTCAGCATGGAGGGGCTTGGGGGGGCAGGGCAGCCGGCCGGGGGTCAGGCACTTAGAGCAGGGGGTCCGACCTCTGACCTTTCCACAGGCAGCAGCACAGGTTACCCAGACTTCCCCACCAGCCCTGCGTCGTGGCTGGACGAGATGGACCACTCCCAGTTCTGAGATCAAAGGTCATACAGGCATAAAGTGAGCTCTTGAAGACATGCAGTGGGGTGGGGCGAAGGCCAGAAAAGGAAAATCAAACAAGGATACTGGACTTTTTTGACCACTGGGCAACGTTTGTGCAGAAAGGGGCACATTTCATGGAACTTGAATGGACTTGACCAGTCAGTTACCCAGTCCAGCGTGAAAAAACTGACAGGCGGAGCTCCTCCTGCACCGAATGGCACACTGACGGTGCTCCACGTACTGTACCATAACGTCGTTTTGTTTCTATTTCTATTTTAATTCCTTTCGAGACTGGATTCAGCAGTTTTGGTGGCATGAATCTGCGCCGAGGTTTTCCTGAAGCTACGAGCAGCAATACTGACCACTGACAATGTTATAAATAAAAAAAAGAGGCGGCCCATGCATGTTTTGGAATGGCGAGCACCACCACGGTCTTTTGAGAGCCTTGTGATTGGCCCACGCACTTTAAATCCCCCGCCTCGACCGCACACGGCCAGCGACAGACGAGAGAGAAATGCACAAACCCACGTTCAGCACCTGCAGCCGTGCGACAGGAGGAGCCTCCATGTTCCCTAGTGAAGACGTTTTGTCCTGTACATTAATCAGAAATCAGAAGCTGTTTGATTCGCCAACTACAGAATGTAGAATTTCTCGTGGTGAAGGTGTCGACGTAAATTCCAATAAGATAAAAGAAAGAAAGAAAGAAAGAAAATACAATATTTAAACCTATAAATAACAAAGAAGCGCTTTTGGGATGATTCTTCAATCGGGGCACTTTTTTGGCATTTTTACTCAGATTTTCTCCCCAGTTTAGTCATGTCCAGTTCCTCCGGCTAGCTAGGCCTCACTTTATCATATGATGCTGCGAAGCTGAGAGGGTGAAGGTTAGCATGAGCTTCCTCTGACACGCGAAGCTCCACCGCATTGTTTCAAACAAAAGATTTCACATCGTCACAAAAGATACAAATGAGAACTATACAGTAGTTCTATATAGGACCATGAACACTCAGAGGGTTCTATATAGCACCAAAAAGGGTTCTTCTGTTGTATACAAACTTGACATTGTAAAAATAGTAGAATCCTTTTTGGTGCTGTACAGCGGAAACATGCAAAGAACCATTTATTTACACTTCACGGCATTTGGCAGGCATTCTTATGCAGAGCGACTTACAATTTGATCATTTTACACAGGTGGGTAGTGTTGGGAGTCTTGCCCAAGGACTCTTATTGGTATAGTGTAGGGCAGAGGTCACTAATAGGCGGACCGTGGTCTGAGTCCGGCCCGGACGCTGGACCTAAAACCGGCAAACTATGGATAATAATTCAATTTAGACGAGGTGGTCTTTTTTTAATTTGCGTAACTTTTTTAGCCTTTACTGTAGCTTTAGTGGCCAGAGACTCACAGACATGACGCTACACAGCCAATCAGATCTGTGCATTATGATGAGCACTGAGACTCGAGTGAGTGACACGCACACAGGGGAGGGACGAGGAGAGAAACAGCAGTCAGAGAAGAAAGTGAGTCAGAGGGAAGTTATTCCACATGACGTGATCTAAAAAGAGAAACTGACAGTAAATGTTGTTGAAATCTGACTGAACTGGACTTTATTTGATCTGATATTCAGCTGTTTGACTGTATAAGATGCTGATATTCCTACTCGGCTACTTCAGTAAACAGTATAAGACACTGAGTCGTAATACCAGTTAGACATTATGATGTTCTGGACCTTCGCTTGAGGTAATTTTCTATACCTGGAACTTATTGAACTTTAATTAAAGACCCCTGGAGTAGACTGCTTACCCAGGCAGGGGCTGAACCCCAGGCTACAGTGTAGAAGACAGAGGTGTTACCCACTATACCCACTACACTAACCAGCCATTGATGCATGCAAATCATTCTTCGAGTGTTCATGGTTCTGTGTGAGCCATTATCTTTATTTAAGAACATGAAGAACCTCCATTTTTAAGAGAATAGTTAACTTAAAGTGAAATAATGGTTTTCCTTATTCTTTTCAGACTCCGTTGAAATTCCAGTCCATTAACGGCAATAAAACTGTAGGTTATCAGTATTGGCTGATGTTATTGGCCAGCTGATATATCGGCCGGGCTCTAGAAGCAGAATGGTAACTGCTACTTCTGTCACGTCAACTAACAGTGATGCGAGGGGAAGGACAGTTATGCGGTCTTGGACTCCCACTCACGGATGGCTGTGGCATCACTAGGGATCGAACTCACGATCCACTGATGACAGAGCCAACAGTAGCACTCAGGAGCCCCAGTATTCAATTAGACTTCTAATAAATGAATACAGTGTAACGAGTTATCATTATTACTGTTATTGGGTTTTTCACCCATACAGTCGTAATGGTAATGACAATTTTCACACTTTTGGAGAAAAAGTTGCCTGTAAAACTAGTATAACATGTGTGTTAAATAAATAAATGAACTGGCTGTTTCTCAACAAAAAGTCTCAAATTGTACCGTATTTGGTCATCAATAAAAACACCCTCACATCAAAATATCCCTTTTAAAACTACGTACATTTCTGTTCTTTTTTTTTTTAACAAATGTAAGATTTTTTGCTACCTTACTATAAATAAGGAGAGAAAAAGTTTGAGCCCTGGGGGAAAATTCTAAAATCATGGCCCCTTTTACTTTTCAACGCACAGAAAGTTAGAAAAATGTTACTAATGAGGCACAAATAAGAGATGAAAATGATTTATGATCTTTAAAATCTGAGAAAAGTTCCCCGAATTGAGAATCACCCATTTCTGCGGTGCTCCTGTGTGTCAGTGGATGGAGATGACTGATGATGATGATGATGATGATGATGAAGTCCAGTTGTTTTGTTAGTGATGTGTTTTCGTGAGGCGTCAGTGATCCGGCAGTGTGTGCTGGTGCATCATCTGGAATTTGATTTAAATTCTCATACTTTACACTGTATTTCTGACCCAGCTGAGTTTGTCTATGTGCTGATGGGGACGCGGGAAGTAGGGGGTGCTGAGGGGGCTGCAGCATATCCAGAGTTCACACTCTGTGTCAGAGAGACTTTTCAACTGCAACTGATAAAATCAATTCTAAAAATGATAGATGATTTTTCATTTTATTCAACCGTCACGAAAGTCAGCTCTGTGTTTTCAGTGCAGTGAGCCAGGTCAGTTCCCTCCACAGCCACTGGCCGCTTTGCAGCTCTGCTAAAACATGAGCAAGTTCAGAGGCTCGGAGACAAAACATGCACAGAGGCGTTTCCTGAGCCTCTCTGAGCCTCAAACCTTTCATTCAAAAATTCAGCTATTAGAACAAAGTAGAAGAAAGGCCAGAAGAAAACCTTGTATCTCCAAACGGTAAAGAAAAAAACCTACTTTACTTTTAATGGAAGTCAATGGAACCAGAATGTTGTCCAGGTCATTTTGAGCCGTTTCCTTTGGTCCATTCATCATGAAATTCAAATTATGTCAAAAATGTAAAAATGCTTTCTTCGGACAGCTGCTTAAAATTCCAGCACCTCTTCCAGCTTCCCTGTTTACTGATTCAGTGGACACGAACAAAGGTTTAATTTAAATGAAAGGCGTCCACTAACAAAGCCTAGAGAAAAAAATACAATTTTACTTGTTTGGTGCTTTATTTGGAAATAAGGGCCTGCTTTGAAAATGTGATACCAATACTGACTGACTAAAACTTCCAATAACGAATATCTGATCATTTCACATTCCAGTCGTTTTAGTTAAACAGCATGATACGATTGTTCTGAGTGGCACGGTTTCTTAAATAAACATCAGGGACGAACAGTCTTAAATAATATACATGACGCCGTTTTCAGAACAAAACCTCGTATCTCCGAAATGATAACTTTACAGGAGAAGGAAAAAAACTTCTAATGTAACGGAGCCCGATTTTTTTCCCAGTCATTTTGGGCCGTTTCTTTTGGTCCATTATTCATGGAATTTACATACAATGTAAAAAAACAACAGGTATTTTCAAATTATGTCAAAATTTCATCTCAGTCATGCCGTCCTCTTTGGGTCTGCCCGCTGTGCCAGTATGCTTTAGCTTAAACCCTTAAAAACGATGGCTCTTCAGAGGTTCTTCAGTGAGGACAGAGGTTCTATATAGAGCCATGAACACTCAGAGAACCCTTTACGTGACTAAATGCTTCTCTGCATGGTGAAATGGTTCTTCAGATTGATGGAGAATGTGTTGTGTATGGTTCTATATAGCACCAAAAATGGTTCTGCTATTGTTCAGAGTTTGACATCGTAACAAGAATAGAACTTTTTTTTGGTGCTATATAGAACCATACAGCACATTCTCCATCAATGTGAAGAACAATTATACCAACGAGAGTATCTTTGATTGTTCTTAGTTCTAAATAGAACCGTCGTCGTAACCAAAGAGCCCTTGAAGAGCCATGCTTAGTTTATTTGAGGTGAAATATTCTTCTGTTTTGTTTCTCAGAATCATACGTCATGAATATTGAGCAGCTGATAAATCAGCCAGGCTCTGGAAGAAAAGTCCAGTGTTTATTTCTCGTTGGGTCAGTATTGGTCAGCAGGTACAGTTGCAGTAACATTCACATCCTTTCTGTTGCTGTTGGACTAATGTCGAGCTGAAAGGTCCACTGAGCATGTGCAGCACTCCCCATAAAGACAGACACTCTCTGGACTAATGTGTAGGAGTAACCCCTAAGACAAACCTTCCGTTTGTGAGCGTTTGATTATATTTGTCAGCATCACACAAACATTTGTAATGGAAAGCTATAGTGAAGCACCTGAAGCAAAGCCAACCTCAGATCCACACAGCGAAGGACAAACGAGTGATTTTCTGCATCGCCTCTGAACCTTTATGTGTTAATTGTTGTAAATTTTTGTACAGTTTCAGAAAGTGTGTTGGCAGTCTTGTTTTATGAGCACTATTTATTGCCATGTGTTGAACAGAGCACTGAGTCTATTCCTTTATGCCTTCTGTGCAATGGTATGAACTGTGTACAGTCAAATCTATACGGAGAAAATAAAGCGGAATCATTTTGGGTTACTGTGCTGCGTTTTTGTCACAGTCAGAACAGCTTTTGCTCATATCGTTTGAGAAAGTAAGGGTCAAAAAGGCCCACAAAATGTTCCATACCATGCAAAAGTCTTAGAGGTCTGAAAAAAGTATGGCAAAAGTCATTTATTTGGGCAGTGAGTGTTTATTGGTTTAAAACCCACATTAGAATAATTACATAATAGCACATTAGTTGCCAGATTTCTCCTCAAGAAAGTTCAGTGTTTACAGCTATAATCCAACCTGGCTTATCTAATCAATCCTTCATTACAGACAATGAGAATCAAACATGCGACCGCATTTTTGTTTCTCAATGCGATTTTCTGAAACCAACAAAGAGTCAGACTCTGATAGTCAGCAGAATCCATCTCTTTCCATCAGCAGACACGCTAAAGATAAAAAAACTAATAATAACTAAAATATTTAGATTTTCTCAGCATCACAGCCTGCACAGTCTCACAGAATCACAGCATCACAGCATCGCAGTACCACAGTGTGACAGTATCGCACCCTACAGCGTCACAGCCTCACATGCTGACTACCTCAGTGTCACAGTGCTAGTGTCACAGCATCACAGCACCACAGCCTCACAGTGTCACCGCAACACAGCCTCATAGTGTCACAGCCTCACAGCATCACAGCAACACAGCCTCACAGTGTCACAGCGCCAGTGTCACAGCATCACAGTGTCACAGCACCACAGTGTCACAGCACCACAGTGTCACAGCATCACAGTGTCACAGCCTCACAGTGTCACAGCATCACAGTGTCACAGCATCACAGTGTCACAGCACCACAGTGTCACAGCATCACAGTGTCACAGCCTCACAGTGTCACAGCATCACAGTGTCACAGCCTCACAGTGTCACAGCACCACAGTGTCACAGCATCACAGTGTCACAGCCTCACAGTGTCACAGCATCGCAGTGTCACAGCATCATAGTGTCACAGCATCACAGTGTCACAGCCTCTCAGTGTCACAGCCTCACAGTGTCACAGCCTCTCAGTGTCACAGCCTCACAGTGTCACAGCACCAGTGTCACAGCATCACAGTGTCACAGCATCACAGTGTCACAGCCTCTCAGTGTCACAGCATCACAGTGTCACAGCCTCTCAGTGTCACAGCCTCACAGTGTCACAGCCTCTCAGTGTCACAGCCTCACAGTGTCACAGCACCAGTGTCACAGCATCACAGCAACACAGCCTCACAGTGTCACAGCCTCACAGTGTCACAGCATCACAGCGACAGTGTCACAGCCTCACAGTGTCACAGCACCACAGTTTCAGTGTCACAGCCTCACAGTGTCACAGCCTCACAGTGTCACAGCACCACAGTGTCACAGCATCACAGTGTCACAGCCTCACAGTGTCACAGCATCGCAGTGTCACAGCCTCACAGTGTCACAGCATCGCAGTGTCACAGCCTCACAGTGTCACAGCATCACAGTGTCACAGCCTCTCAGTGTCACAGCCTCACAGTGTCACAGCCTCTCAGTGTCACAGCCTCACAGTGTCACAGCACCAGTGTCACAGCATCACAGCAACACAGCCTCACAGTGTCACAGCCTCACAGTGTCACAGCATCACAGCGACAGTGTCACAGCCTCACAGTGTCACAGCACCACAGTTTCAGTGTCACAGCCTCACAGTGTCACAGCACCACAGTTTCACAGTGTCACAGCCTCACAGTGTCATAGCACCACAGTTTCACAGTGTCACAGCACCACAGCATCACAGTTTCACAGTGTCACAGCACCACAGCATCACAGTTTCACAGCCTCACAGTGTCACAGCATCACAGCGACAGTGTCACAGCCTCACAGTGTCACAGCACCACAGTTTCAGTGTCACAGCCTCACAGTGTCACAGCCTCACAGTGTCATAGCACCACAGTTTCACAGTGTCACAGCACCACAGCATCACAGTTTCACAGTGTCACAGCACCACAGCCTCACAGTGTCACAGCCTCACAGTGTCACAGCATCACAGCGACAGTGTCACAGCCTCACAGTGTCACAGCACCACAGTTTCACAGTGTCACAGCCTCACAGTGTCATAGCACCACAGTTTCACAGTGTCACAGCACCACAGCATCACAGTTTCACAGTGTCACAGCATCATAACCTCATAGCCTCACAGAATCGTGAACAGTGATGCAGTGTGGCAGAAAACTTCAGAAAATATTTAATCTACCTCATTCATCTTAACAGGTTTTTTCAGCACAAATAAACAAAAATAACTCCAAAGTGAAACGTAAAGTGACAGCGTGAAGTGAGGAGGATGATTTCTTGAACTAAAAGGAAGTTTTTGCATAGTTTTTTCAAAGTGGCCTGCCAGACCTCAGCTGACCTCAGATGACCTCAGCTGACCTCAGATGTGTTAGTTTTATGTGTGACTGCGGTTAGCACCAGGCTAACTGGGGTACATGAGAGCTAAAGAAGCGAACTCCATTCACCACATCTCGGCGGGTCAACTCTATTTGGGCTACATTGTGTAAACGTATAAATAAAGATTTTTTGGCAAACTATCTCTTTAATCCACATCTTATAGCTCCTTTTATTTGACAGTGACATCACAGTTACTTCATTTATTCTGTTCAACACAAAAGGATTAGCAGCTCAGGCTAGGAAACGTTGCCATATGTCCCGTCTGACGCAAAAGGCATGTAAGTAAATTACTGAGCGTTCGTTATTGAAACTTATACAGCTTATCACGAAAACGAAAGACTTAATCTGTCCTTCTGGAGCATTTCTAATACCGTGGCCTGTCTAACCCTCATCCTAAGCCTAATCCTAATCCTGACTCCAACTCTGAACATTCATGCTAGACTGTGCGAATCTGTGTGAACGTGTGTTAACGTACTGAACGGGTTCCTCCGTGTTCTGCTTTCTGCTGTAATGTGGGGCAGCAGCAGCTGTTGCTGGGCGGGCGTGTGGTTGGGGTTATCCGCAGCAGATTGCTGTTTTGTGCAGTAAAATCTTCCCTTAATCCCTCAGTGGGAACTGCCTGGGAAAACGAGGACAAATTACAAATACACACTTACACATACCTCCATACCTCCATACAGTGCTGTACAGAAGTCAGAGACCCCCTCGTTTGTATAATGTCCAGTCAAAACAGCCTCAAATAAACTAATTCTACTCTCAGTAGTGTGAGGGTCAGTGAGTCTCTCTTTCCCTTCATTCCAGCTTCCATTCTTTTCAGCATCCTCACTTTCAGCTCCTCAAAAAATCTGCAGACATGCCTCCAAAGCTCATTCTTAGAAGCTGGTTATATAAATATACTCTTAAAGATGGTTCCTCAAGGGTTCTTTAGTAAAGACAGTGGTTCTATATAGCAGTGGTGGACAGTGGTCGACTTTTTCCTTTCACTCCACTACATTTCAGAGTCTAATATCCGACTTTTTCCTCCTACATTTTGAGAAATCTGTCGTTCCTTTTGGTTTCTGTGTGTATAAAAACGTAACATGTCAAAACGAAAGAAGCGCAAAGCCAGAGCACCAATCAGGGCCCAGCGGTCACTTTGTTTAGAGCTGGTTTTGACCTGTTGGTCATACCGACCCAGTGCAGCACGCGGTTCAACGTCAGCGCAGCAGCGTAAAACTTTGGGAGAGTCTGTTCAACATAAATGATGAACTAACCTAACTTTGTGTAAATAGAGCTCAATATAGAAATATGTCCACATATGCAGTCGAGACTGACGCGGCTTTTTTCTGAATTTCTACAAACACCATTTCATTTTATAGTAAATGAGTTTGGGCTGGTTTATGTTTATGAACAGACGCCTACAGATCAACATAGTAAAGGAGCTCATCTGTGATCCTGAGTTTAAAGCCAGTTTTTATTCAACTTAAACTTGGAACTAAGTTGTAAATAAATCTGAAACTGAAACTTTGCTTGTGTGTAAAAAGTGATTTCAGAGCCACTCGGTTCTCCCTGATGGAAACTGTTTACCTTCAGTGTTTTGTGCTTCTGATCATTTTAATAGACGTCAGCGTCACTAATTAATGACGTTCTATTAAAAGACTGGTTTACCAAGAGAGACGCTGGAGGACTTTCACCTGAAATGAGTTCATGAAGCCAGTCTGGTTATAAAAATGATAACAGGACATCAGAGCCAGAATTACTCTTTTAGTACTTTTACTTTATACTTAAGTACATTTGAAGGGAAATACTTTAGTACTTTTACTCAAGTGGAGGTCTAAAGGGAGGAACTTCTACTTTTACTCGAGGAATATTTTACCTTGGGTGTCTCTACTTTAACTCAAGTACATGGTTTGTGCACTTCGTCCACCACTGCTGTATAGAACTATGAAAACTCAAAGAACCATGTGCATGCTTAAATGATTCTTTGCATGGTGGAACGGTTCTTTAGATTGATGTACATGTTTCTATATGTAACTTTTTAAAAATAGGTTCTATATAGCACCCAAAAAGGTTCTTCTGTTGTTATGATGTCAAGCTTGTGTGCAGTAGAAGAACCTTTTTGATGTTCAAAAAGGTTTTTATACAAACCCATAAACAACATATTCTTCTTCAATCTGAAGAACCATTTAAGCATGCAAGTTCTACACTCTTAAAAAGGTTCTTCAAGTGTTTTTTAGTAAAAGTAATGTAAGAATCATGAACACTTAAAAAAACCATTTAAAATGGTTTTTCAGATTGATGGATAATGGTTATGTGGTTCTACATAGCACCAAAAGGACTTTGCCATTGTCATGATGTCAAGTTTGTTATACAATAGTAGAACCCTTATTGATGCTATATAGAACCTGTATAGAATATATAGAATATATATATTAAATATATAGAATATAGAGCTATATAGAATTGTAAGTCGCTTTGGATAAAAGCATCTGCTAAATATAATGTAATGTAATGTAAAGAACCGTTTATAAAAAAGTTCTATATAGAACCATAAGCAACACATTCTCCATCAATCTAAAGAACCAATTAACCATGCAAAGGACTGTTTAAGCATGAAAATGGTTCTACACTCTAATAATTCTTCTACACTCTTATCTATTGTGTATATTATTAGTATCAGTATATTAGAATATTATTAGTATATTATTTATTCTTGAATATCTTCTTGTTAATCACCAAATGCTTAAAATATTGAACTTTCAGATCTGAAGCAGCTTGATGTTCTCCTCTCTCTCAGAGATCAAAGCTTTCAGTGCTGTTTATCTGATGGGGGCAGTGTTGGGGTCGACCAGCTCTTCCAGGTGGTTGTTAGGAGGAACATTTTCTCAATAGCTTTTAATCAGATTTTGAATTCCAGTTTCCTTCGATTTTCTTCCTTATGTGGATTATCTTGTATCTGATCTCCACAAAAGTATAACCTCCTCCTGAAAATGAAGAGCTTGTATTAATGACTTTACTGGAAATTAAACATATAGTGTCTGATTATTGTGGCAGTAGTATATATATATATATATTTATATATATATACACACATACATACATCACTGCTGTCGGAACAAAACCTCGTATCTCCATTTTTGGCATTTTTGCCGTTTTTCACTTTTTGGCATTTTTCATTGTGCGTAAATTTCATGATGAATGGAGCAAAAAGCCCAAACGGCCCAAAATGACTTGTAAAAATTTCTGGTTCCATTGACTTACATTAAAAGTAAAGTAGGTTTTTTCCTTCTCCTGTCAAGTTACCATTTTGGAGATACGAGGTTTTCTTCCGAGAACAATACATCATCGCTGTCCAATGAAAAACAAGTATCTCCAAAATATCAACTTTACAGGAGGCGGGCGAAACTCTCTTATCTTTCAATGTGAGTCAATATAAAGAGATTTTGTCCCAAGCGATTTTAGAGCGTTTCTATTGGTCCATTTGTTATGAATTTTTGCACAACGTAAAGGGCGGTTGGTTTTTGAAATGATGTCGAAAACCAAAAAGCAGCAAAAATGGTTTTAATACATAATACATAAATACATACATAAATAAAATAAACTATGCATAAAAATAACCACAACCACGCACATCAATAACCTCAAAAACATGCATAAATAAACACAAATAGACGCATAAATAAGCACAAACACGTGCATTAAAGAGCAGAATGATGCTGGTTGCACTCAGTCATTGATTGGAGCGGCCGTGGTCATTAATGTCCAGACTTTAATAGTGCTGCCTTACAAAGACAAACCGCCACACAGACAGTGGGGATAATTTACACACCACTTACAGCTCCGGGATACGGATAAATCTGAGCAAATTCCTGCAGGCTTGCTTTTGCAAAGATGACAAACACAAACACAAATGCCATTATCATCGATCTGAGGGCTTTTATTACAAACTTCCTGAAGCAAACGATTCGCCCACCTCCAGGGTGGGAAGGAATAAATTAGCATGTAAATAATCATTCAGTTAGAGTTTAATCTTACACACAGATAATTCCCCCCTGACGTGATGGAGAGTTTCAGACTCAGGAACTAACGATGTTCTGAAGGTGGAGGCGCTTGGCTGGTTTAAAGGGTCAGCAGGTAAAACTGGAGCTCTAACATTTACACAATAACAGAATAGCACTGGAACAATGCCAGGCCAGAAGACCTGCTCACGTGCAGTTGGGTCATTCTATAGAAACGCCCACTGTTCTGTCTGTCCACAGGAGTCATTGGTGTTACACATAATAAAGGAAACGCCAGAAACGTTTTTAATGAAACACACATTTCACAAAATACCTGCTACAGAACATCAAACCACACGCTGTCAATCATGGAACGTCCACTAAAATATGGAATTTCACTCGTATTCTAGTTTTTTTTTCTTTCACAGTGACCTCAGAATAAAGTCGGTCACACGAGTGACGTCAGCTAAAAGCTTCATATGAGATCGTGAGCTGAATGAGAAGATCTGTGGACTCACCATGAGCTTTTCTCCATAGATCCTCAGACAACAGGTAAAAAGAAGTTGAGTGATGTCATCAGTGTGACTTTTCTTTCATAATAAGAGATTTTTTGTTACGCAGTGACACCAGTGACACGACTCCTGGTGACCACAACTTTAATTATACACTATATTTCCGAAAGTATTCGGTCGTCTGGCTTCACACGCATATGAACTTGAGTGACATCCCATTCTTAATCCATAGGGTTTAATATGATCTCGGCCCACCCTTTGCAGCTATAACAGCTTCAGCTCTTCTGGGAAGGCTTTCCACAAGGGTTAGGAGTGTTTATGGGAATTTTTGACCGTTCTTCCAGAAGAGCATTTGTGAGGTCAGACACTGATGTTGGACGAGAAGGCCTGGCTCACAGTCTCCACTCTAATTCATCCCAAAGGGGTTCTATGGGGTTGAGGTCAGGACTCTGTGCAGGCCAGTCCAGTTCTTCCACACCAAACTGGCTCATCCGTGTCTTTATGGACCTGCTTTGTGCACTGGTGCTTAGTCATGTTGGAGCAGGAAGGGGCCGTCCCCAAACTGTTCCCACAAAGTTGGGAGCGTGAAATTGTCCAAACTCTCTTGGTGCTGAAGCTTTAAGAGCTCCTTTCACTGGAACTAAGGGGCCGAACCCAACTCCTGAAAAACAACCCCACACCATGATCCCCCCTCCACCAAACTTTACACTCAGCACAATGCAGTCAGATAAGTACCGTCTCCTGGCAACCGCCAAACCCAGACTCGTCCATCAGATTTCCAGACGGAGAAGCGTGATTGGTCACTCCAGAGAACTCGTCTCCACTGCTCTAGAGTCCAGTGGCGGCGCTTTACACCACTGCATTCCACGCTTTGCACTGCACTTGATGATGTAAGGCTTGGATGCAGCTGCTCGGCCATGGAAACCCATTCCATGAAGCTCTCTACGTTGTTCTTGAGCTGATCTGAAGGCCACATGAAGTTTGGAAGTCTGGGTTGACTGTGGAATATTTAGTAGTGAGGAAATTTCACGACTGGACTTGCTGCACAGGTGGCGTCCGATCACGGCACCACGCTGGAACTCACTGAGCTCCTGAGAGCGACCCATTCTTTCACTAATGTCTGTAGAAGCAGTCTGCAGGCCTAGGGGCTCGGCTTTATACACCTGTGGACATGGAAGTGATTGGAACACCTGAGTAAATACTTTTGGAAATATAGTGTATGTTTTATAATATTTATTTAGTATTTATTTTATTTATTTATTTAAAGCATATATTCCATAGTCATGTACAGATTTTTGTAGTTAAAATTGCTGAAAAATGTGTTTTTTCTTCAAAATATGTCATTCACCCTTTACACATAACTGTGAGGATGAGCTCTTCTGTGGTGCCTGGAATTCTATATGATTTAAAAATCAATATTGCTAAACTGAGGCTCAAGAAGGTCTGATTGTTAAAATAATGTATTGTTTTATTTTAAAATATGAATAAATTGTAACTAACATTTTTTTAAAGTGTAATATGTCTGTAAATTCTAGAGACACAAAAATAGTCTCTTGACAAGTGAAATGATCTTAAATCTAGTCGATATCCAATATTTCCAATTTTGAGATGGTTGTGCACATATTATAAGATTATCTGCTTATTTTTAGACATTTTTTACTTGTTTTAGGTAATTTTATTAAGTAAAATGATCTCACTGGCAGATAATTTTGCTGGTTTAAGCTCATTTCTTACAACAAGCAAAATTATCTGCCAACATAGTGAGATCAATTTAAACTTTATAAAATTACTTCAAGTAAAAAAAAATTCTAGAAAGAAGTTAAAGAATCTTAAATTAGGCTTACAACAATCTCAACAGGGGAAATATTACATTTCTTGACCATATTAAGATAGTTTTACTTGACAAGACACCATTCTTTGCAGTGTTTGAGTTGTTTTTAAAGTCTTTGAAGGTGCTTATCCCTCTATTCACTTGCAGGCTTGTCCCAAAAAGCCCTGCAAACCTCCTCCAAATCCACACTTTCCTGACAGCAACAATATGTGGACAACAAGGGCAAGAGACCTTGAAGGGTGTCTGGTTTAAAAGCATGTGTTTGATACAAGCATCTGACTTTCCTGCCGAGACTCTTTTCAGTCGTACTTGGACCCTGTTTGCACATCTACAATAGAGTCATAATCAGCCCTATAATCGTGGTCCAAACACAAATAAAGCCTTGGTGTTCCAGAATAACAGAGAGCAGAGTTTAGTATTCCTGAATTATAGAGTGCAGGGTTTGGTATTCCAAAATAACTGAGTACTGATTACTAATTACATTTCTAAACAAGAGAGTATAGAGTTTGGTATCACAGTATAGATAAACATGTGTTTCGGTATTCCTGAATATGAGAGTATTGGATTTGGTATTCCTGAACTGTAGAGTTGGAGGTTTGGTATTCCTAAAAACTGGAGTATGAGTTTTGGCTTTCATGTTCCTGAATATTGGAGTGTGAGGTTTGGTATTCCTGAAATCTGGAGTGGGAGGATTGGTATTCCTGAATATTGGAGTATGGGGGTTGGTATTCCTGAATACTGGAGTATGAGGTTTGGTATTCCTGAATATAGGGGTGTGAGGTGTGGTATTCCTGAATATGGGAGTGTTGGCTTTGGTATTCCTGAATACTGGAGTGTGGGGTCTGGAATTCCTGAAATACTGCATTGTGAGGTTTGGTATTGTTGAATATGGGAGTGTTGGCTTTGGTTTCTCTGAATATAGGAGTGTGGGGTTTGGTATCCCTGAATGTAGGAGTGTGGGGTTTGGAATTCCTGAACATAGGAGTGTGAGGTTTGGTATTCCTGAATACTGGAGTGTGGGGTCTGGAATTCCTGAAATACTGCATTGTGAGGTTTGGTATTGCTGAATATGGGAGTGTTGGCTTTGGTTTCTCTGAATATCGGAGTGTGGGGTTTGGAATTCCTGAACATAGGAGTGTGAGGTTTGGTAATTCTGAATATGGGAGTGTTGGCTTTAGTATCCCTGAATATAGGAGTGTGAGGTTTGGTATTGCTGAATATGGGAGTGTTGGCTTCAGTATTCGTGAATACTGGAGTGTGGGGTCCGGACTATTCTGGACATTAGGCCTATGGACAGCACTGGAGTTGCTGATGCTTTCAGCCTTTTGTCCTTTTTTCCTGTCATTCAGTGTGATGTGCGCTGGACCCGTCTGCTGGACTCAGGCATTAAGCCCATTACCCCTCCATTATGAGGCTCAGAGCCTCACACACTCCTCTAAAATCAGGCCCTGTCCCGCTCAGCCCTTTTTTCTTCAACGCTTCTGTATCTTTACAAGTCTCCTCTCCTCTCGCTTCCCTAACACCATTAGTGCCAGATGGCAGAGTTTGTTATGCTCTTTCTCCCCTCCATCCTCTCCCTCCCTCCCTCCCCCACCCTTTTCAGGATAAAAGCAATGGCATGTCATTGTACTGGGCTTCCTTTAATGCAGTGCTTTAGTCTGGCTCTGCTTACATATGCCAGACAGCAGAAAACGCACAACAGTAATATCTATCTTAAAGACATTGTCTGATAAATAGATCAAATTTACAAAAGGGGAACCGTTATTCCAAAGAGTCAATCACCAAGCCTGACCAGCCAAGCTAGATTTGGTGTCTGAGGTTCTTCCATATAACATCATACCACCTCCTTGTTTCTGCGCACACTGTCCACTTTATCAGCTCCACTTACTGTATAGCTGCACTCTGTAGTTCTACAGTTACAGACTGTAGTCCATCTGTTTCTC
This sequence comes from Pygocentrus nattereri, assembly GCF_015220715.1. Taxonomy (NCBI): domain Eukaryota; kingdom Metazoa; phylum Chordata; class Actinopteri; order Characiformes; family Serrasalmidae; genus Pygocentrus; species Pygocentrus nattereri. Next base: position 2,556,633 of record NC_051238.1, on the reverse strand, counting down.
TGATACTCTGTT
>NC_051238.1:2546621-2551621 GCF_015220715.1 Pygocentrus nattereri | reverse complement strand
GTTCTTTAGTAAAGACAATGGTTCTATATAGAATCACAAACACTCGCAGAGCCATTTGCATGCTTAAATGGTTTGGCATGGTGAAAGGGTTCTTCAGATTGATGGAGAATGTGTTGTATGTGGTTCTATATGGCACCAAAAAGGGTTGTTCTGCTGTATACAAGCTTGAAATTGTAACAAAAGCAGAACCCTTTCCAAAAGATTCTGTATAGAACCATTAACATTCTCCATCAATCTGAAGAACCAATTCACCATGCAAAGAACAATTTCATCATGTTAATGGTTCTTTAATGTTCATGGTCCTATAAAGAACCAGTATCTTTACTAAAGAACTCTTGAAGAGCCATCTTTTTGAAAGAATTAGAGCCACTTGCATGCTTAAATGGTTCTTTGCATGGTGAAATGGTTCTTCGGATTGATGGAGAGTGTTTTGTATATGTTTCTGTACAGAACCTTTTTGGAAAGGGTTCTATATAACACCAAAAAATGGTTCTTTTGTATACAAGTTTCACATCATAACAACAGCAGAACCCCTTCTGGGGCTAAATAAAACCATTTTGTAATACGTTCTATATAGAAACATACACAACACATTCTCCATCAATCTGAAGAACCATTCCACCACACAACGAACCATTTAAGCATGCAAATGGTCCTCTGAGTGTTATATAGAACCACTGTCTCTAATAAAGACCCCTTGAAGAACCATCTTTAGAGTGTAGGTTAAGAGTGGGGGCAGCACATTAGATGCAGTCTGGAACTACATTCTGCTGGAAGAGCAGGAGGACCACTGTTCTTCAGCATCACACAAAGAACCTTTTTCAGAACCTTTATAATCAGCAATTATGGATGGTCTCTGAAACCTAGTAATATTGCAAACCCTTAAACCAAAACCTAAATCTAACCCTAATCCTTCACTCCGACTCTAATTAGAGCACAAACCCCTTTCAAACGGTCACTCGGCTCAACAACCTAAACACGTTTAACTGTAGAATTATTGTACAGCATGCTGATTTATAGAACATGGTCACTGAGGCAGCGTCAAGTCCTGTTCTTCTCTAATGGTCAGACAGAAAGGTCACTCAGTCCGGCTGTGGCCTGCTGGTGGAGCAGAGGTTTCCCAGTAGTTCTGAACTCTGGTGGAGATTTGGTCATTTGTCAATATTCTAGGGGATGTAGCCTGTAGTCTGGGTCCAGGGTTTAGGGCGTAGGGTGTAGGGCGTAGGGGTTTAGGGATAGTTTATCCTTTGGGGGCGGTGTACTGCCGCAGGAGAGATGAGATGGAGCTGGACTCAGTCACTTCCTCCGGAAGAGAACCTTCACTATCCTTAATGGACGGGTCAGCACCGGCCTCCAGCAACAACTCCACTATTTCAGCGAACTCGCAGGCTGAAGCTGAGAGAGGAAGAGGAGGAGGAAGAGAGACAGAGAGACAGACAGAGAAAGAGAGAGAGAGAGAGAGAGACACAGATACAATAAGACCTTACATGCACTTTTCACACAGAAGTTAACAAAATGATGAAAACACAGTTCATCTGAAGAACACAGCCCTGGGAAATTATCCATACACTGTAACCAAGGCACAAAATGAATTAACCTCTTGGACCCCTACATGTCTTCACTCTCAGCAGACCCATACAGTGTGCGACCTCTGTGAACTGCAGATTGCCCAAAAGTGTCCAGATTCAGCACCAAGGACAGCACTAGTTGGCAGAACTCTGACCAGTGCTACATCTTTAACCTGGGACGAAATTTTGATCTGAAACCAACGGTAGCCGACGAAATTCAGTCCGAACCCGACTGTAGCCGACGAAATTCAGTCCGAACCCGACTGTAGCCGACAAAATTCAGTCCGAACCCGACTGTAGCCGACGAAATTCAGTCCGAACCCGACTGTAGCCGACGAAATTCAGTCCGAACCCGACTGTAGCCGACGAAATTCAGTCCGAACCCGACGAAATTCAGTCCGAACCCGACAGTAGCCGACGAAATTCAGTCCGAACCCGACAGTAGCCGACGAAATTCAGTCCGAACCCGACAGTAGCCGACGAAATTCAGTCCGAACCCGACAGTAGCCGACGAAATTCAGTCCGCACCCGACTGTAGCCGACGAAATTCAGTCCGAACCCGACAGTAGCCGACGAAATTCAGTCCGAACCCGACAGTAGCCGACGAAATTCAGTCCGAACCCGACAGTAGCCGACGAAATTCAGTCCGAACCCGACTGTAGCCGACAAAACTCAGTCCGAACCCGACTGTAGCCGACAAAATTCAATCCGACCCCGACTGTAGGCGACAAAATTCAATCCGACCCCGACTGTAGGCGACAAAATTCAATCCGAACCCGACTGTAGGCGACAAAATTCAGTCCGAACCCGACTGTAGGCGACAAAATTCAGTCCGCACCCGACAGTAGCCGACAAAATTCAATCCGACCCCGACTGTAGGCGACAAAATTCAGTCCGAACCCGACTGTAGGCGACAAAATTCAGTCCGAACCCGACTGTAGGCGACAAAATTCAGTCCGCACCCGACAGTAGCCGACAAAATTCAATCCGACCCCGACTGTAGGCGACAAAATTCAGTCCGAACCCGACTGTAGGCGACAAAATTCAATCCGAACCCGACTGTAGCCGACAAAATTCAATCCGAACCCGACTGTAGGCGACAAAATTCAATCCGAACCCGACTGTAGGCGACAAAATTCAGTCCAAACCCGACTGTAGGCGACAAAATTCAATCCGAACCCGACTGTAGGCGACAAAATTCAATCCGAACCCGACTGTAGGCGACAAAATTCAATCCGAACCCGACTGTAGCCGACAAAATTCAGTCCGAACCCGACTGTAGGCGACAAAATTCAGTCCGCACCCGACAGTAGCCGACAAAATTCAATCCGCACCCGACTGTAGGCGACAAAATTCAGTCCGACCCCGACTGTAGGCGACAAAATTCAATCCGACCCCGACTGTTGCCGACAAAATTCAGTCCGAACCCGACTGTAGGCGACAAAATTCAATCCGAACCCGACTGTAGGCGACAAAATTCAGTCCGAACCCGACTGCAGCCGACAAAATTCAGTCCGAACCCGACTGCAGCCGACAAAATTCAGTCCGAACCCGACTGCAGCCGACAAAATTCAGTCCGAACCCGACTGTAGGCGACAAAATTCAATCCGACCCCGACTGTAGGCGACAAAATTCAATCCGACCCCGACTGTAGGCGACAAAATTCAGTCCGAACCCGACTGTAGGCGACAAAATTCAGTCCGAACCCGACTGTAGGCGACAAAATTCAGTCCGCACCCGACTGTAGCCGACAAAATTCAGTCCGAACCCGACTGTAGGCGACAAAATTCAATCCGAACCCGACTGTAGGCGACAAAATTCAGTCCGAACCCGACTGTAGGCGACAAAATTCAGTCCGAACCCGACTGTAGCCGACAAAATTCAGTCCGAACCCGACTGTAGCCGACAAAATTCAGTCCGAACCCGACTGTAGGCGACAAAATTCAGTCCGAACCCGACTGTAGGCGACAAAATTCAATCCGACCCCGACTGTTGCCGACAAAATTCAATCCGAACCCGACTGTAGCCGACAAAATTCAGTCCGAACCCGACTGTAGCCGACAAAATTCAGTCCGAACCCGACTGTAGCCGACGAAATTCAGTCCGCACCCGACAGTAGCCGACAAAATTCAGTCCGAACCCGACTGTAGCCGACAAAATTCAATCCGACCCCGACTGTAGGCGACAAAATTCAATCCGAACCCGACTGTAGCCGACAAAATTCAGTCCGAACCCGACTGTAGGCGACAAAATTCAATCCGAACCCGACTGTAGGCGACAAAATTCAGTCCGAACCCGACTGTAGCCGACAAAATTCAGTCCGAACCCGACTGTAGCCGACAAAATTCAGTCCGAACCCGACTGTAGCCGACAAAATTCAGTCCGAACCCGACTGTAGGCGACAAAATTCAGTCCGAACCCGACTGTAGGCGACAAAATTCAATCCGACCCCGACTGTTGCCGACAAAATTCAATCCGAACCCGACTGTAGCCGACAAAATTCAGTCCGAACCCGACTGTAGCCGACAAAATTCAGTCCGAACCCGACTGTAGCCGACGAAATTCAGTCCGCACCCGACAGTAGCCGACAAAATTCAGTCCGAACCCGACTGTAGCCGACAAAATTCAATCCGACCCCGACTGTAGGCGACAAAATTCAATCCGAACCCGACTGTAGCCGACAAAATTCAGTCCGAACCCGACTGTAGCCGACAAAATTCAGTCCGAACCTGACTGTAGGCGACAAAATTCAGTCCGCACCCGACAGTAGCCAACAAAATTCAGTCCGAACCCGACTGTAGCCAACAAAATTCAGTCCGAACCCGACTGTAGCCGACAAAATCCAGTCCGAACCCGACAGTAGCCGACAAAATTCAGTCTGCACCCGACTGTAGCCGACAAAATTCAGTCCGAACCCGACAGTAGCCGACTGAAGCAGACAAAATTCAGTCCGAACCCGACTGTAGCCGACAAAATTCAGTCCGCACCCGACTGTAGCCGACAAAATTCAGTCCGCACCCGACTGTAGCCGACAAAATTCAGTCCGAACCCGACTGTAGCTGACAAAATCCAGTCCGAACCCGACAGTAGCCGACTGAAGCAGACAAAATTCAGTCCGAACCCGACTGTAGCCGACAAAATTCAGTCCGCACCCGACTGTAGCCGACAAAATTCAGTCCGAACCCGACTGTAGCCGACAAAATTCAGTCCGAACCCGACTGTAGCCGACAAAATTCAGTCCGAACCCGACTGTAGGCGACAAAATTCAGTCCGCACCCGACTGTAGCCGACAAAATTCAGTCCGAACCCGACTGTAGCCGACGAAATTCAGTCCGCACCCGACAGTAGCCGACAAAATTCAGTCCGAACCCGACTGTAGCCGACAAAATTCAATCCGACCCCGACTGTAGGCGACAAAATTCAATCCGAACC
>NC_051238.1:2531621-2544121 GCF_015220715.1 Pygocentrus nattereri | reverse complement strand
CAAATCTGATCTTTTCCAATCCGACCTGAGCCACTTTCATATGTGGTCCCACTGCGCCATCATTCAGCGTTACCACGGCAACAGCACCAAACTCTGGCTCTAATGATGAAGCTGAGAGCTGATCAGAGTTAATGATCTTCTCAGAGAAGCTCGTTCTGCTCGTTAGTTGGTGCTGATGATGCAGTGATTCAGTCACGTGACGTTGCTGAGTAGGAGGAGCTCATTTCAGGAGCCGGTTCATCACATTAATGACCGATTTGAGTCTCTGACCTAAACCAGTGTGAACCGTCGAGTCAGAGAGATCGGATCTGAGTAACGAGGCTTGTAAAATGAACGTAGCCAGAATGATCGGGCAGCTCAGAGGTTTATTTGGCCTGTAATTTAATACAGACTATGCAATACAATGAAGTGCTGCAGCCGAGGTGGGTGGGTCCTTGGTAGGACTGTCCTGTGAAGTCTCCTGCTTAGTAGCCCGTTGGTCACACAAATGGATCAGTCCTAACGAGGCTGCGTGGTGACGCCACCAGAGCAGCGCCAAACTCACAAAGGGAACTGGTGAGAAGATGGAGCCACTGCACTGAGTCTGTTGCTTTTTCATCTCTTCATGGAAATGGAGACGTTCTCACGTTGTATGATGAACTACATATAAACAAATACTTCTAAATAAAATCCGATACTTAGACGAATGCTTCAATAAATCATTTATACTGCATAAGGTTATGAAGACGAATTCAAGGACGTAAACGACAGATTTTAAAACCAGATTTCTCGTGGTGCTGGTTTGTTGTCGGTCAGGCGCAGAGAACTGTGGGTACGTGATGCGTCACTGAAATCACTGGCTGCATTTCCAGGCTGTATACGAAGGAGCGTTTGCGTTGGAACAGCCTTCTGTGGCGTAGCGGCTGAGAAATGCAGCCTACCTTGGCCGCGGCCTCGGCTTTGGAACACAGCTACTAAGTATCTTGACTTTATTAATGCAGCTAAAGCAACGAAACGTCAGAGTAATGTTAGTATTTGGACTGTTCTACCAAATGACCAAATCACTGCATCCCGCAGTAAAAACACACTGGAGTTTTAGTTTTACAGCCTTACTTATTTATTTTTCATATGCTTTGCGCTAAGACCTGCAGTAAAGAGCGCAACAGAGTTTATAGTCAAATACAGCACTGTGAGAAAGTTTTAGGCATCTAAGCTAATTTTTAAACAGTTGACCTCAGCAGTGAGTTTATCACAATATACATTAGAATAAAGTCGTATTCATAATTCAAATAAACAGAAAAACAATAAAAAGTATATATATATATATATATATATATATATAATTATTAATATTCTATCAATTTTGTTTATTCACACCGTACTGTACATAAACTTTGACTTGACTTTTTAAGGGTGGTGCTGAGAATGGGTTTTGGGCTCTTGTATGGAAATTTAAAGAAGAGTTCGGAGCCTGTGAAATGCTGTCTGGGTCAGCCGTCATTAGATTATTCTAGAAGATTTACAAAATTGTACTCTAACAATTTTTAAAGTCTGCGACCATCAAACAGAACAGGGGTGTCAAACTCAACCACTTAAAGATTTAGAAGATGAAGTGACCCTTATCAGCCCCACAATCGGGAGATTTCACCTCCGCATTGAACCCCTCCCTGCACTAGTGAACACACACACTAGGGGGCAGTGAGCACACTTGCCCGGAGCGGTGGGCAGCCCTATCCACAGCGCCCAGGGAGCAGTTGGGGGTTAGGTGTCTTGCTCAAGGACACCACAGACAGTTCAGTCTGTCGGCTCAGGGGATCGAACCAGCGACCTTCTGTTTCAATGTTTTATTTCATTCTTAATTAAGAATGAAGTAAAACAAACAGCACTTGTATTAGACCTTGAAATATTACATAAATAACTTCAATATTCAGAAATGTCCTCAGGAGTTCAGTCTTTTAAACCTACCTATTTGCTTAAACCTGCCATGCTCTCTTTGCTGCCAGTGGGCTCAGTTTCTGAGCTAATGTTAGGTGTTAATATTGGTTGAATTGCAGCTGAAATATACACTAGATTTCCAAAAGTATTCGCTCTTCTGCCTTCACAAGCATATGAAGTTGAGTGACATCCCATTCTTAATCCATAGGGTTTAATATGATGTCGGCCCACCCTTTGCAGCTATAACAGCTTCAACTCTTCTGGGAAGGCTTTCCACAAGGGTTAGGAGTGTGTTTATGGGAATTTTTGATTTCCGATGTTGGACGAGAAGGCCTGGCTCACAGTCTCCGCCCTAATTCATCCCAAATGTGTTCTATCGGGTTGACGTAAGGACTCTGTGCAGGCCCACACCATGATCCTCCCTCCGCCAAACTTTACACTCGGCACAATGCAGTCAGACAAGTACCGTCTCCTGGCAACCACCAAACCCAGACTCGTCCATCAGATTGCCAGATGGAGAAGCGTGATTGGTCACTCCAGAGAACACGTCTCCACTGCTCTAGAGTCCAGTGGCGGCGCTTTACACCACTGCATTCCACGCTTTGCATTGCGCTTGGTGATGTAAGGCTTGGATGCAGCTGCTCGGCCATGGAAACCCATTCCATGAAGCTCTCTACGCTGTTCTTGAGCTGATCTGAAGGCCACATCAAGTTTGGAGGTCTGTAGTGATTGACTCTTCAGAAAGTTGCTGACCTCTGCGCACTATGCCCCTCAGCATCCGCTGACCGCTCTGTCATTTTACGTGGCCGACCACTTCGTGGCTGAGTTGCTGTCGTTCCCAATTTTCACGACTGGACTTGCTGCCCAGGTGGCGTCCGATCACGGCACCACGCTGGAATTCACTGAGCTCCTGAGAGCGACCCATTCTTTCACTAATGTCTGTAGAAGCAGTCTGCAGGCCTAGGGGCTCGGCTTTATACACCTGTGGCCATGGAAGTGACTGGAACACCTGAATTCAATGATCTGGATGGGTGTTTGGTGATGTGTGACTGGTGAATTGAAGTGTCTCAGAGACTGTTGTTGGGGTAGGAGAGTCAGAGCACATTTCACTGCAGTGCATGCTGGGGACTGTAGTGTAGCGCACTAGGAAATGGGCTAATATTAGTAGAAAATTTAAATATATTTGCAGGCTGAATCGGATTGTGCCTTGTGTTTGACACATGGGGTATAGAATGTGGATCGGTCACGTCTGACTGATATCCGATCCATTTAATCCACTTTAAGTTCGGTCCTGGTGCTTATCCCTTATATCAGATAGGAGCGTCACTGGCAGTGTGAGTGGGTCCCGAAGTTTGTGGTTTGGGGGTTTTATCATGTGCTATAAATCTCTTCATTAATCTGACTCCCCCAGACCAGCTCAGAGGACGAACACAGCACCTCAGTGTTTAGGATTGTTTTCCCGTCCCTCTCACCGTCATTACTTTAGTGACCCCCCCCAAACCCCCACCACCCCCAGGGGGCTGTGCTGATCACCCTGCCACGCGTCCAGTCTGAGGACAGATGGTACAAGCGCACGCAGTCTGAGGACGCCGGGGTCGGGGGTGGAGGGGGGCGGGGGCCCATGTGTTTGATCATGTGACCAGAGAAGTGAGCTGATTTCCTCTGGGAGAACTGGTGATTATTACAGAGCCTATTCACCTCACCACACCCACATGCACACAGACGGAGGGAATGAAGGGGGGATAAAAGAGACAATGATGGATGGAACTCACCTGATAGAATGAGAGAGAGAGAAAGAGAGGGGGGAGGAGGGTGGAGAGAATGAGAGACAGAGAAAGAACAGGTGGATGGAGAGAGGCAGAGTGAAAGAGAGAGAAAGAAACAAAGAAAGAAAATTAGAGATAGAAAACAGAAAAATAGAAATATAGAGAGAAATATATACATATATAGACAAAGAGAAATACAGAGAGAGTGAGGAAGAGAGAACCCAGAAAGAAAGGAGGAGTGAGAGAGGATGGAGAAGAGAAAGAGGTACAGAATATAGAAATAAACAGAGAGAGAGCGAGAGAGAGAGACAGAGAGACAGAGAGAGAGAGAGAGCGTGAGCGAGAGAGAGAGAGAGAGACTCAGAGAGAGAGAGAGAGAGAGAGAGAGAGAGCGCGAGAGAGAGAGCGAGAGAGAGCGAGAGAGAGAGAGAGACACACACAGAGAGAGCGAGAGAGAGACAGAGAGAGAGTGAGCGAGAGAGAGAGAGAGTGAGAGAGAGAGGAAGAGAGAGAGTGAGAGAGAGAGACACAGAGAGAGAGAGAGAGAGAGAGAGAGAGAGAGAGAGAGAGAGAGCGAGAGAGAGAGAGAGACACACACAGAGAGCGAGAGCGAGAGAGAGAGAGAGCGAGAGAGACACACAGAGAGAGAGAGAGAGAGAGAGCGAGAGCGAGACACACAGAGAGAGAGAGAGAGAGAGAGAGACAGAGAGAGAGAGAGACTCAGAGAGCGAGAGAGAGAGAGAGAGAGAGACTCAGAGAGCGAGAGAGAGAGAGAGAGAGAGACTCAGAGAGAGAGAGAGAGAGAGAGAGACTCAGAGAGCGAGAGAGAGAGAGACTCAGAGAGAGAGAGAGAGAGAGAGAGAGAGAGAGACTCAGAGAGAGAGAGAGATAGTTTAGATGGTTTTGCTGGTGCAGCAGGTGTTGGTGTGAATGGGAAAATCTCCAGCTCTGTTTAGTTGATCATGTCTTTGCCTGAAGCAGACAGACCTTTGCAGTCATGGCCAGGAACTCCAGTCTGAGCTCCACAGGAAAAATGTGAAGAAACATCTCAGAAACCTCGAACAGCTGTCGCACCCTGTGGTGAACAAAAACGCTGAAAACCCAGATACATTCTGATTACCATCCTATCCCCCCTCTTGCCACTACCACTCAGCCCTACGCCTGTTTAGCGCGTTCATGTCTAGGTGCAGGGTGCAGGGTGATTCTTGTTGAGATAGAGGGGTGGGGTAAAGTGTTGGGGCTATATGACCCTCCAAACGGAGGTTTTTCAGAGGAAAAAGAGAAACCGGCGAGATGGAGAACAAGAAACCAAAGAAACCCACACATGTGAGAGTTTTCTCTGTCATAATGATTAGAACTGTTAGAATGACATCATTATTATAATGACAACCACTGTATAATGTTTCAGTGTATTATGGTGCTTTTCTTCACAACATGCATTAAACACTAGTAGTACTGATGTCTCAGTAGCTAGCTGGCTAACTTTCCCGTTCCACCTTAAATGGTGCAGCAGTTACATTCTGGCGTCTCAGGCATCTGAAGTGCAGCTCCATTTAAGGTGGAACGGGAAAATTGGAAAACAAGAATCTGGAGAATCTCTGACTTCAGCTTCATATCACTGAAGAATTAGGGGGGGTGGTAATAAATAATTGCCCCCCTCTTTGAAGGCGTATGATCCCTAAATGTAACTAAAGCCCAGCAGTGAGGAGCTGAACTTTCCCCTCCTCTGCTGTCCCTGCAGACGGGCAGGGTCGCCTACAGAGCAGTGCTGGTAGCTGTTAATGAACTGGTGCTCTTTTATTAGAGGGCCTCATTTCAGAGAGAAGATCTCAACCACTGCCCTGTAGCTCAGGAACAAGGGGTTAGGGTGACACTCGAAAACAAGGGGGTAGGGGTAAAAAGAAGAAATGGGACTGGGCTGCAGTATATATATATATATATATATATATATATACACAATAATACCACCAGCTCCTCAAACTGGAGCCCACACTGGACAAAGCCACGTTACTGGACAAAGCCTGCTGGGTATTTCGGTTAGGCTGCCAGTCTTACGATGTGAATTAGTGCTCAGCAAGTAGCAGTGTTCATATTTCACCTTTTACCAGCCTCATAATTCAGAGGATACAGTGACACTCAGGGTCAAAGGAACTAGGATGGAACACAACAGCTTTGGAACCTTTTAGTTTACCTCAGGAACCAAAAGCGCTGAAAAATCATCCGGATGTTAACAGAGAACTACAAAATGATGACACAACCTCAGAGGCCTGCAGTGCAGTGGCAGCTGGGATCCTTTACCGTTATGACATGGTACATTACTTGTGTCAGAAAGCTGAGTTGCAGTTGCAGAGTTTACGTTTCAGGGTAACAGCAGGAAGCAGTACATGAACAAAACTTAGTTTGATGCAAGTTTCAAGCTACTAAAGTTGCATGAAAGTTTTACTGTAAAAAAAAAAAAAAAATTGCTAACACTTATAAAAGTCACACATAAACATTCATAACATGTTATAGTGCATTCATAAGGCATAATAAACATGGCTATAAATATTTATAAAAATGCACTACTTGTTATAGTCTTGCTTATTATGCATTATGAATTGTTAACACAATGCATTATAATTACTGTTTATAACACATTATAAGAGCTCATAAGCTGTATTAGTCTGCTCTAAGTAAAGTGAAGCATTCTGTACTAAAGCCTCCTCCAGGGTTAAGAGTGAAGTATTTACTGAAGGATTTACTGAAACACTAAAACACAATAAAGCTCATTACAGGCTTCAGATGTCAGAGTTTAAACTAGAGCTGCCCTCAGAGTTTCACCCAATGTGGGGAAGTCAATGTTCACCACTGTTAATGTGCACCACCGTTAGCCTGGCACTCACTTAACACTGCAGATCCAATATTATACAGTTTTGAGCATCTGAATATTCAGGTCTAAAGCCCTGAAGATGCAGGTCTAACAGCACCAGCACTGAGAAATATAATGCTGGAAAACTCAGGGTGTAAATAAACTTCACACTTTTGTCTTTACTTCACGCTCTCCAAGCTGGGACTGACTTGATTGGCACTGACAGTATAACATGTTATTAACACTACTTAGAATGCATTATGTTAACAATCCATAATGCATAATAAACATGACTATTCAGTGTAATTCATTTTTACAAATATTTATAACCATGTTTATAATGCCTTATGAATGCGTTATAACATGTTATAAATGTGTTTATAGATGCTTACAAATGTGACTTTCATAGAAAGTGTTACCAAAAATATATATATGGATAATAAAGGCTTCTTACCATAGTGCAGCGGAGTCTGACCTTCATCGTCCTGCAACATAGAAAGAGAATGAAAAATCAATCAATTAATCAATCAATCATTTAACACAGGGGGTGTGAAGGGAGGGGTGTTATTCCTCTGAGACCACGGTGTCATTTACAGTGGGGGCCTGTAAAAGCCAGCAGCGCTGTGTGACCAAAAGACTGTATTTAGTGATGAATAAAGCCATGTAAACCTCACTTTTTAGCTACAGGGTTTAACTGTTTTGTCAAATTTCTTCAGCTTTGTGCTCACAGAACAAAACCATCTGCACAAACTTCACAGGACAGGGCTCTTAAATTTCAGTGCAACTTAGAAACTTCAGAAACATTTTATTCGAAGTGATTTTGGGGTATTTCTATCAGTCCATTCCTCATGAAGCTTTCACACAGTTGCAGCTGACTTTTCTATATTATGAAGAAAATAAACAAAAGGTTTAAAAAGTTTTGTGAACATATTTTTATGAAACATTTCCAGCACAAAAACAGATAATCCAACAAACGAACAGGCATACGCAAAGTCACACAGCTGATTAAAATAAACTCAGTTAGACGAGGTCCTGGCTGTCCTGGGCTTCTTTGCTCTACACAGTCCAGCAGTGGCCGCTTCAGAACCAGGACATCCATGAAATAGAGCAAGCATGTGGATCTTAAGTGCTCAGTTCTGCAGAACATTTCAAAACTGCAGTACCACTGTATTTGGATGCTCCACTGGAGGCGCTTTGCAGTTTCTTCTTAGCTAACATTCAACTAAATATCAATGAAATGCAACCGAGCTTCAAGTTCAAAGATTATATTATAAACATAAACCAAGCCTAAGCCTAATTTGAACTTAAACCTTTAAACCTAACCCTAACCATAATGTTGTCGATAGTCAACAGAGTGTCACCAGAACGGTTTGTTAATGTGTCTTCGTTTCTCCATGTTTGAGTTTTTGACATAAATTGAAGATGCGCTGAATGATGAATGGACCAAAAGAAACGGCGCCAACATGACTTGGAAAGACGTCTGGTTCCATTAACTTACACTAAAAGTGAAGTAGGTTTTTTCCTTCTCCTGTAAAGTTACCATTTTTGGAGATACGAGGTTTTGTTCCAACAACAGCGGTAAGTAGATCATCTGACACGGTTATTAATGAAGGTTCTGTTCAGGTACGTTTTCCGTTCATCCAGGTACAAACAGTGTAAATGTTCCCTCAAACCTCCAGCAGTGGTTTTAAGGTCTGGTTGTGGAGCTTAAATCAGTTCCTCCAGGTGAAAAGTTGGTATTTGTTCCTTTTCATAACCGAATGATTTAAAACAGAGCAGTAGAGTAAAAGCCTGGAGGCGAGGCGAGGCGAGTGGAGTCAGTCCAGCTTAGAACAGATCATTTCAGTGGATTATGGTTCAGTTATGTTCCCCGTCTAAAGGTACTGAGATGGAGCCTTGAGGGTTCCACTCCAGTGACACGAGGGATCCTGCCCCAGTGACAGATTACTACGCTTATTCCTGAGAGTGTATAGAGGACCATGCAAATGAAGTGTGACCAAAACTGCGTTCCTGAGCGTCAGAAAAGCCACTGCTATTTTCCTTTAATTGGGTCAAAAGAGAACAAGTATTAAAATCTGTCAGAGCAGAAACAAAGCTGGAGGAAGATCTGCTTCTGAAAGAACAACAAGCAAGGAAGCGGCTGTTTCCCAGAGATGTCTCGCTGAAGGGCGCTGACAGAAAACATGGATAAATGTTGCGAGAGCAGGAATGGCAAGTTTTGGAAAGTTGTTTTGACAGTGGAAATGTGGACCAAAGGAAGTGTATGGACATTTCTGAGTGAAGGGAAACTGTGAGAACAGGCTGAGCGCTGTGGTGTAATTACTGTTAGCACTTACGCTCGGATTAAAGTTTTGTATAATCCACCATTCACTGCTCTCAGCTGCGTGTGGGATGAGCTTTTCCCCAGCAGGTTAAACGGCGTGAAATGAGCCGTGAGACGGACATGGTTAAGTGTGGCCCGGGGTCAGAATGCTGCTGGCCCAAAACGCCAAAACAGAACTCCTCATGTGATCCCACCTTTATGGGGATTAAGAGAAAAGATTAAATATTGATTTGCAGGTAAAACAATGAGTTCGGCTTAGCAGTTTAGCAGCAGAGAGGAGACAGCAGGGGTTTGAGGCCTCAGGTACTTCATATGTCATCATTCACTATCCATATTACTGAAAGGGACAGAATGGATGCTCTGGAGCAGCTGCACATGGTGTCCATGCCCAATGTTAAGCGTGGGCTAGAGGTGGTATAAAGCCCCCCAGCATTGGGCTGTGGAGCAGTGTTCTCTGAAGTGATGGAGCTCCATCCAATAGCTTTGGGATGAGCTGGAGCGATCCAGAGCTGACCATCCAACAGTACCTGACCTCACTAATGCTCCATCAAATCCTCACAGCAACGTTCCAACATCAGTACCTGACCTCAGTGATGCTCCATCAAATCCTCACAGCAACGTTCCAACATCAGTACCTGACCTCACTAATGCTCCATCAAATCCTCACAGCAATGTTCCAACATCAGTACCTGACCTCACTGATGCTCCATCAAATCCTCACAGCAACGTTCCAACATCAGTACCTGACCTCACTAATGCTCCATCAAATCCTCACAGCAATGTTCCAACATCAGTACCTGACCTCACTAATGCTCCATCAAATCCTCACAGCAATGTTCCAACATCAGTACCTGACCTCACTAATACTCCATCAAACCCTCACAGCAATGTTCCAACATCAGTTCCAATCCTCAGTGTATGTGACGTGTCCCGTTCTGTTGTTGCTGGAACTCTGTAGTGTCCTATTAACAAAAGGACTGAAAGTCTTTCTACCTTTTTATTTTTTATCGATCCATCTAGTTGCTATAGAGTTTCAAGTGGTTGCTAGGGTGTTCCCAGATTGTTGCTATGGAATCAAACTTGGTTCCTAAGGTGTTACAAGGCCGTTGTAGTGGTATTCTGGGTAGTTGCTTAGATGTTGCTAGGCCATTGCTATGGTATCCCAATATCCATCCATCCATCCATCCATCCATCCATCCATCTATTCATTTACTTGGATATTTATCCATCTATGCTGCTATCCATCCATCCATGTATTTATTTACATATACATCCATCTATCCATCAACTGATTTATCCATCCATTCAACCATCCATCTATCTATCCATTCGTCCATCCATCCATATATCATCTATCTATCCATCTATCTACCCATTTATGTCCATCAATCAACTCATCTATACATCCATACACTCATCCATCTATTCATTTTTAATTTATCCATCCATACATCATATTTATTTATTGTATAGTTATTTATCTAACCACCCATTTATGTATCTATTCATCAACTGATTTATCTATCATTTTGCTATTCATCCGTCTATCAATCATCTATCCATCCATCCATTAATCTGTTCATTTATTTGTATATCCATCCATCTATCCATTAATGTATCGACCCATTAATTTAAGCATCCATCCACTGATTTATCTATCTAACCATTTATCATTTATCCATTAATAATAAATATTATATATATATATATGTATAAAATGTCGCTGTTGTTGGAACAAAACCTCAAAAACTGAAAAATGGCACAAATGGAGATTAAAGGTTTTGTTCCAACAGTAACGATGTATATCTGTCCATGTATTTACCCACGTGCCCTCCGCTCTGTTCATATATCCATCTGTCTTGTACACAAATAATTCAAGAGTAATCGTTGGAAATCGAGTGACGGTTGTTCCAGTGAAGATGATTGGCTGTAATTTTTAAATACTCACAGATAAAAGTGATAAAGTGACCCATAACAGGGCGATGAGAAATCATATTATTCAAATGAGAAATGTTCATCCGTGTGAAAGATCACACTGTCAGAATAGATCTTAGGGTTTTTCATTAGGTTGTATGACTGAGACACACGTTGCATGTACAGTATGGTGAGTGTCATCATCGCCACAAACACGGTCCATTTTCTCTTATATATGCAAATTTCATAGGATTGAGCTTTTCTTCTCGGAGATTCTCACCATCATTCTGTAAAGTGTGCAAACTTCAAACCGAGCGTAGTTGTGGGCGGAGCTTGAACGGGGTGCTCATCTCCGTTCTAATGCCTGAATCTAATGCCACAACACGCCTCACCCAATTTAAAGCTAGACTAGAAGCCAATTCCGACTGGAATGTGAGGAACAGATCGCTAATCCGAGTGTGCGTGAAAAAGACAGCAGAGCAGAAAAGACAATATTTAGGACACGGGTTAATTTTAGGGCTTGGGTCACAGACATGCGGCATAAATCCTGCGGAATTCAGCGCGTGCACAAGAGGGCGAGGCATTTAGGGGTCAGATGATGCTTTAATTGCTTCTTCGCCATGTCTGCAGCCCCAGCGACGCTGCGCTACTGTAGATACGGCATCATCCTCCACGGACTGTATCATTAAGTCACACGGGCAGCTTCATCAAGTGCTCATGAAGACGGTCAGCGGGATCAGCCAATTTACACTGTATGTGATCTGCTGTAAAACCAAAATACTCAAAACTGAAGCTTAAGTTACAGTTTAAGAACATATTTGAAATCACCGGTAAAATCAGACAAAAACCTCATAAACAGTTCACAGCGTTTGACTCAATGATACCCTAAAAATCATGATTTTTCTGGGTTGTTCGCAGATCTCCACTACGAGGGGGCTTTTCCTGCTTGCACCACAGTCATTGGCCCTCCTCCACTTTGCGGCATCACCAGAAAGCTCATTCACTCTTTTTCTTGAAGGAATTTTTCTCCGAAAAGACAATATGTTAAACAGTTACGAGCGTCCCATTCATATTAACTAGTGACCATCTCCACATTCATAAGGTCTCTGGTAAACTGCACTCGTGTGTGTGTGTATATATATATATATATATGAATCGTTCCACAGAAACGTCCGTGTTCTGTCTCTCCATAGGAGTGCATAGGAGTATAATAAAGGAAACACCAGAGACGTTTTAATAAAAAATGCCTTTTAAAAAACAGCTGCTGCAGGAGCATCGAACCACATGCTGTCAATCACGGAACGTCCACTAAAATATGTCATTTAATTGACCTGTATTGTATTTTGTATCACAGTTATATAAGAATAAAGTGAGGTCAGCTAAAAGCTTCATATGAAATCATGAGCTAAATGAGAAAATCCCTGAAAACCGAAAGACACCGTGGACTCATCGTGCGCTTTTCTTCAGATCTTCAGGAAATATGATATAAAGCGCTGATTTTCAGTTTTTGACAGTTTAAATATGCATGTTGTCCTTTACATTGTGTGTAAATTTCACGAAGGATGGACCGAAAACAAACAGCCCAAAGTGACTGGGAAAGACGTCTGGCTCCACTGACTTACGTTAAAAGTACAGTACGTTTTTAGTATTTTGGAGATATGAGGTTTTGTTCTGACAGCAGCGAAATATGATTGGAAATCAATGGATGATTTCCGGTGTAAGATTGAAATTGGAC
>NC_051238.1:2489121-2524121 GCF_015220715.1 Pygocentrus nattereri | reverse complement strand
GGATCATCTGCACACGTTAAAAACAAATACATAAAATGAATAAATGCATAAAGTGCACTAATATGAAAATCAATGCTGCACGGCAGAGCTAAAGCGCCACGTGGGGAAAGACCAATAAAACAGCAGGCAATTCCAGCCTCTGCTGGGAAATACTCTAATTCATTCTCTCTCTCTCCCTCTCCTCGTTGTGGACAGCTTTAATGTTGGGCAGTATTTATGTGGATGGTTTGAGCAGGAATAAAGCTGTTGAATGACCGTGCTGTGGCAGGCAGGGATACGGTCAGACGGATGGAGGAGGGCCAGTCATCAGCAGTTCAACAAACGAATGAAGGACAGAGAGAGAGAGAGAGAGAGAGAGAGAGAGGGAGAGCACTAGAACTAAGAAAAGCCCTAATAGACCAAACAAAGCCTCCACATGATGCTCAATAACGTGTTTTAACCCACTGGGGTCCACGAACGCGCCCACATGTCAAATTCAAACTTGTTGATGTTTCTGCATCTACGTCTTTGAGATGATCCAGCTCAGAAATCCAGTTCAAATGCTTCCATTCCATCTCATCACGAGATCCTATAAGACTCGCATTCAGAGTTACGAGCCTCTCCCCGTGTGGAGCTGCTGGATTCGTGTGTCCGTCTACATTCTGTGTGAAACTGACCGACGGACACTCAGGAAATCACTGGACTGACCGTCACGCCGGAAACCCTTCGTTCTTCATTCAGTCCAGATTGGAGACTCGTGTGAAACGGCATCAGAGAGTTTACAGCTGCTGAAGCTGCTGCAGCGGTTTTGGAATTATGAAGAGCCTTTAAAGGAGAGTCCAAGACGATATGAACAAATCGAGAAAATGGCCTCAGACTGCAGAGGGTTCAAAATTCTTCAATGCCTTCACACAACACCACAGCAATGGGCTTCTATATGCTAATGAGGGATAATGCAATTTAAAAGGCCTCAGAGCAACAATCGTTCACACAGAGCCAAAAATGCCAAGGCCATGTTGAGATGGTAGAGCGTATTCCACCAAAAAACACTGAACTGAAAGCATCTGAATGGCGAGGAGTCTGCAGATCTTTGAAAAGATCTTCATAGGCGGTGTTATAGGCAGGATGCTCATCACCACATCACACAAAATGTACAGACTTGGAGCAGAAAGTCAGGGAGAACACGTTAATCAGGTTTCAAATCTACTTTGGTGTGTTGTTTACTTGTTTGTGGTGTTCAAGGCACTCGCTGTGTGTTTCTAAATATCTTCTCAATCCTCAATGACGGCTACGTAAAGGAGGGAACATACAACAGCGATTTTATGTCCATCAAGGTGAAAACTGTAAATATTGTGTCATACTGTAGAGGCCTGTGGTGACAAAAGACATGAACCTGGCTGGAAAGGGTTTCCTTACTCATAGTGAAGTAACCCGTGGAGAATTACCCTGTGACCCGTTTCTATTTTGAAATCTTAGAATTAGCCAGTTTCAGCCTTGCTGTCAACTTCCCAGACTCTTGAGGAGCCGCATCACATACGCTGAGACCTTGGCTAGAGGACATTCCAAGAACAAAAGTGTCTTCTGGGTTTTATACAGAGCGCTGATGATGCTAAAATAGTGGAAAATGTAGAAAAAAATACATATTTTTTTTGGGTGGGGGGGGGGGGGGCTAATTTGCCTCAAAACACCTCAAAACCTTCTCAAAGGCTACGATCCCACAGCAGGTAAAAGTGGACCAAATCAGATTTTTAGTTTGGCTGTTTAGATTATCTTTTAAATGTGATCTGTATGTGACAGTCTGAGCTGAACTGATTCGCATGTGCTAAAGACCAGAGCGTCATGCTGCGCCATGCGGCTCATCCAGAGGTAAACAATCACGACTGCCAACGAGCGCCAGTCGCCCCCGCAGGATCAGCTTCATCTTCACCAGCATCACAGGAGCCACCATGAAGCTTCACTGACTGATAGCTGGGCTCGTCACCCAGAATGTGTTCGAGCCGTAAAAAGGGCGCGGTCACTTCTTTGGTTCGTCTTTAAACTTCGCTTTCAGACTTTTAACTGTTGTTTGATGCTGCAGCCTCGTTCTCCTGCAGCTGTGTTCGGACATTCCCTTCAAAATCTCTTCAAACACGGAGAGTTTTGGATGAGGCTCTTCAATTTTTTTGTACCGAAAGATCAGCCTAAATGTTTATGAGCGGCACAGAATTATGAGGAATGTTGAGTTGGATTCGTGTGAAAGTCTCATGAACCCGGATCGAGTCACGCTGCCTCAGATCAGATCAGATACAGATTGGATTTCAATACCACATACGAAAGTCGTCTCACACCGGAATTGAAAATGTCTGATTCAGTGTGTTTCTCTGTTCAGGCCACTTTTACCTGCTGAGTGACCAAAGCCAAAACGTCTCAAGCAGCGCCATTCATGGCCATTTCATTTCACCTTTAACAGCAGACGATGCTGAGCTACGGTAAAACCTTTACTTCTGCACAGAGTCTCCTGAGTAAGTAAGACCACCACCGTTCCTGCATTACAGACACAGGCACTGAGGCACCTTCTCTATAACGCTGTTTCAGTCCTGTTCGTGTCAGAGTGGACTTTCTGGTTCTGACTCAGCTCTCAGGTCTGGAAAAGGTCTTTATTTCCATTACAGTTCAGTGTTTCTGTGTTAGCTCTGCTGTGATCACAGGTTAGGGTTTAGTCATAATAACCTGGTCCTCAGGTGGGGCTGCAGCGTTATGACGGATTGGCTGAGGGATTCGTTATGATGCTGAGAGCGCAGCCATTTGTTATGGAGGGACAGCAGAGACCTGCACACGTAAGAGTGTTTACACCACTGAATTTAAAACGGGGGGAGGAGAGAGAGAGAGAGAGAGAGAGAGAGAGAAGGGGAGTCATGGCGTCATCAATCAAGACGCTGTGCTCCTTTTCTCCCCGTCAGATATTCATTCAGAACGTATTTGGAGTTCATTCTTTCATTAAAAGTTGTTTGAGTGTCTGATTTTAAAACATGAAATCCAGTGAAACAGTGAATGTAAAGCGGTACGTCCTCTCACTCTCTTCCCAGCCTCTCATTCACCCCTTTAACACCTCTAACTGCTGTTCACCATCAAAACCAGGCCAATCAGAGTAAAGTGGGCCTGAGAGGGGCGGGGCTTATGCTACAAACACACCCACTTTCAAATGACCGGGCCTTCTTTCTGTAGAGCTTATAAACTCCAGGAAATTTCTGGGGTCACAACCTACAACACCAGTCAAACAATCACATCCAACTGCCTGAATGTGTTTTACATCACCCTGAAGGGGAATTCCACCCAATTTTCAAAATTTCAACATGACGGAATCTTCAAGATGTAAACAAAGTTCATTCAGAGCGGTTTGGTGTGGAGCGCTTTTAAAATGTAGCAATACTGGTTCATTTTTATCTGTTCCATCTGATCAGACGGGTGAAAATATTTTAACACATCGCGCAGAGAGAACATGATGTTCTTGATGCATCACAATATCGGATTTTTTCCATATCACCCAGGTCTACATCCTCTTTCAAGTGCACGGAGCTCCAAATATCCTGTTTGGTAAGATGTGCTTGCTTACAGGTGAAAATTGGTGGAAAGTAACACTGAAACTTTCTCAAAATAAGGCGTAGATGTACAAAGCATAGCTGTATGACAGTGATCTGGTCATGGAAAACACCCAGAAAGGCCAGAAAGTGCCAATTCACACACACAGGGCTGTAAACCAGACTGGAGGTTTTTTTATCCAGACAGCAAACCTTTGTGTTTTTGTTGTTTTGAGCCAGCGAGGCTGGAGAAGTAGAGGCGAGTCACTAATAAATGCTGTAATAAAGTAAAACTAACAAAGCCAGTCTACCACACACAGCTGCACTAACCGCCTCACTCTGTCAGACTCCGAGCCGTAACCTAATTTGTCACAGCGGCAGGACGCAGTGGCCTGGCTGGACCAGGTAGATCAATAACCGCTGCAGGCCGAACTGATAGAGGGATAGCTACAGGTACAGTAGCAGTTAAAGGGGAATTTTCCAGGGGACTCATTTTGCTCTCTTTATAATGAGAGAGCCACTCATAACTGAAGAGCTTGAGCCTTCTTATCATACCAAGGAAACATTTTCAGCCAATTAAGATGTCTTGGACTCCCAGCTATCGAAGGCTGTGGCATCAGCAGAGATCAATCTCCTGATGATGAGTTCAGAGTAGGGCTGGGCGATAAAACAATAACGATAATTATTAACGCGATGTAGCTTTCCTCCATAGAGCCGTTTCTCACACTTCCACGTTCAGCGACAGCCCTGGTGCCGTTTTCTACTGAAAGCAAAGTGACACCACTCTACTTTCGCACACTTCCAAGTCTTTCGGCGTGACTGCGGGGGCCGCGAGTAAAATGAGTTGCCAAATATATTTTAGCAATGTCTGAAACGTTTGAGTGGAGGGACAGGTGATCTGTTCTCCTGTGACCAAGCGTGAGTGACGAGATCAGTGGCGTAACTGATCTACTGATGTCCTCCAGTGAACTCACCTCTGTACTAACGTCCTAACAAGCATTAGCAGCACTAAATCATGTCTGCTCCTCACGATTACAGCCCTCTTACAGCGCTCAGTCATATTTTAGTATTAGTGCATTCCCAAGCAACGAAATGTGAGTTACAGCCCTGATTTAAATGAAAGTAAACTGAGGAAGCTGTGAGGCATTGGAGCGCGGGAGAACACCACCTTCCCAGGCTGGCTGTTTTTAGCAGCTGGCTAACTTGAAGCAGCTCCGCCACGGTAAACTGATGGTACTGTAGATCAAACAAGACAAAACGCGCTGATTTCAGTTTAAACACACATGGAGGGACGACTCGGTTTGTCTGGTGTGAGAATCACACAGCAGTTAATGCTTTTACTCAGCGAGGGTCAGATACAGTACATTGCAGCCCTCCAACACTATGACAGGACAGAGAAACCCAGTCGTCTGCTAGCTGCTGTCTGAAAACTGTGATATGCTCTGACACGGATGTGGAAGGAGTGATGGCAGTAAGGCGGTGTGATCCATCACTGACCTACCCATCCAGATCATGTTTGCTGTTCGTACTAAGTCGACGATGTTGAGGAACTAAACTTGTAACCGGACTGCTGGAGCCTATCCCAGCGGTCATCGGGCGGAAGGCAGGATGCACCCTGGACAGGTCGCCAGTCATGAAATAAAGTGTGCAGCATTATTTATCACCCTTGGTATCAGTTTAGTGACCAGCTGCTTTCACATTGAAAGATATGAGCTGAAAGAGGCTTGGAGTTAACAGACCTTTGGAATCTGTCTGGTTATTTAAAAGACCGGCTGCCATTCTCTGTGTAAATTTCAAGCCACGTGTGATCTACTGTGGCTTTCTGTGGTCTCGATATGGCTTTAATTTAATGTAGTAACGGTGAAATGTGGAGCGGCGCACTGTGACGAAATTAGAGCGTCAATGCCAGAGAGCTTCTCCATTAAACACAATGGCTTTGAATTCGGGACTATGCACGGCGCTTCCGGTGTGTGGTGGCCTTCACACCATACGCTAACCATACTTCTCTGTAAAAGTGAAATGATAACGCATTTTATATTTCCAAAACAGTGTCAGAGAGGGTCTCTGAGTTAGCTGAGTGCTTCCTCTCCATGATAGCTGGTTGGGTAGCTGAAACGTCATATTATTGGCTGCACAGTGGCATCAAAAATCAGATGTTTTACAGGTGAAGCTAAAGCCATTACATTTTGATAGAAGATTAAAGGAAAACAAGAAGTTAGTTTTTAGTTATTTTTTTATGACCAGGAACACAAACTAACAAGGTGGGGAAAAAATGTCATGACCCCATGGAAACACTTTCTTTTCTTGGCCTTCGGTGCAAAGGCCCAAATCATTATGAGACTTTTTAAAAATATTTTTAAATCTGAATATGTCTGTCCACAAATACTGATAAATTTATACTAAATATTGAATAATTAATAGTAGGTCTTGAATAATTCATAGCAGAAACTGAATAATTAATCAGAGACTAAATAGTTTATAGTAAATATTGAATAATTCAGTAAGTACTAGTATAGTACTTAGTGAACAATCCATAGTACATCATTCATAGCAGATACTGAGTAATTAATTAATACTGAATTACTACTGAATAATAGTAGTTACTAAATAATTCATGGTAGACAATGAAAAAATGTGTAGCAGATACTGAATAATTTACAGCAGATACTAATTCATTCCTACTAGGTATTGAATAATTAATAGTAGGTCTTGAATAATTCATAGTAGACACTGAATAATTCATCAGAGGTTGAATAGTTTATGGTAAATATTGAATAATTAATAGTACTCACTGTACAATTTCTTCACTGTACAATTCATAGCAGTTACTGAAAATTTCTTAGCAAATAATAATTCACAGCAGATACTGAGCAATTAATCAAATATACTGAATGGTTTATAAGTACTGAATAATTAGTAGTTACCGAATAATCAAAAAGGCTGAACATTTTATAGTAAGCATCGAATAATTAAGAGTAGTTACTGAACAACTCATAGCAAATACTGACTTATTCATGTTGGATAATAATTCATAGCAGATACTAAATGATTTATAATAAGTATTGAATAATTAACAGCAGGTATTCAATATTTAATAACACATACTGAATACTGAATATGTCTGTCCACAGTAAACTATTCCACTTGAACACCATTTACCGTACTGTGCCAGTCAAAGTGATCTTATCTCCTCAACTGCTTTGAGGTCACTATCACTATTTCCTTTAAATGACAGATTAGGCTTTAATAATTAAATATCAAAGCAATCTGAGAGCTCTGAGGACCAGATGACAAGAGAACAACCCAAACACAAAACGCCGCCATTTGGCCCAGTTTAGCTTCAGAGCTGTGGTGAATGGCATGGGTTTTGGGCGGCTGGCGCGCTGGCAGGTGGCACATCAGCTAATCTGCGGCAGGAGGACAGAACGAAGGCTCTACCTATTGTAGTCCCCCTTCATCCAGGATTACACACAAATACACAAATACCACACCATTCAGACCCAACCATCAGCTGATTAATTTTAAAAACAATATTCGCTCGAGGCATAATGGCACCCGCCCCTCCTTTTCCAATCAACAAATTAAAAAAGTAATCACTCTTATTTAACGGTAAGCTAAAACCGGATCAGCGCAAAGACAGATCAGCAGCGCAGACCCTGTTCCAAAGTGCGCCGTGTAGGCGGATAAACGATAATAACAGTGCGCGTTATGTTCAGAGAGACTTCAAAGGTTGAGACGTCAACACAGTCTCACTTTTACTGAACGGTCCTCTATAGATGATCTACACACACTCTTCAGACGTTTGGGTCACATTATACGCCCTGTTGATCCGTTTGCTGAGACACGATTTGAGACGTCTTCAGGTCTTTTTTCCCCGATACCCGAAGCTGTTTTGTCTGATGTCTGAAATCCAGCGCAGTGGTGCGAGAACGAGAACATACACGTGGCGTAATATCTATTGCAAGTAATGACTCAATCATTAATTTCACATTTACAGCATTTACACATTAGAGTTGTAGTAAATTCGTAGCAGTAAAGGAACATTTCAGAGCAGATATTGAATAATTCACGACAGATATTGATTCATTATTATTAAATACCAAACAATCTATTGTAGATACTGAATAATTATTAGTAGTGAACCATTCATAGTAGGCATTGAATAATTCATAGTAATTACTGATTAATTTATAGTAAGTATTGAATAGTCATTGAATAATTCATTGAAGAGGCTGAAACACTCATAGCAGACACTGATTTATACTAGGTACTGAATAATTAATACTAGGCATTGAATAAATCATAGCAGACAGTGAATAATTCATCAAAGAGGCTGAATCGTTTATAGTAAATACTGAATAATTAGTACTAGTACAGTACTTACTGTACAATTCATAGCAGTTACTGAACAATCCATAGCAAATAATAATTCATAGCAGATACTGAGTAATTAATCAACAATACTGAATCACTATTGAATAATGGTAGTTACTGAATAATTAATGGTAGACACTGAATAATTTGTAGTAGATACTGAATCATTTGTAGCAGATATTGATTAATTTATACTAGGTACTGAATAATTTATAGTAGATTGAATCATTTGTAGTAGATACTGAATCATTTGTAGCAGATATTGATTAATTTATACTAGGTACTGAATAATTTATAGTAGATTGAATCATTTGTAGTAGATACTGAATCATTTGTAGCAGATATTGATTAATTTATACTAGGTACTGAATAATTTATAGTAGATTGAATCATTTGTAGTAGATACTGAATCATTTGTAGCAGATATTGATTAATTTATACTAGGTACTGAATAATTTATAGTAGATTGAATCATTTGTAGTAGATACTGAATCATTTGTAGCAGATATTGATTAATTTATACTAGGTATTGAATAATTTATAGTAGATTGAATCATTTGTAGTAGACACTGAATAATTTGTAGTAGACACTGAGTAATTCATAATAGACACTGAGTAAATCATCAAAGAGGCTGAGTAGTTTATAGTAAGTATTGAATAAATGATGGTATTCAATCATTCATAAATGACACTGAATAATTCATAGCAGATATAGCTGAATAACTAATCAAAAATACTGAATAGTTTATAGTAAGTATTGAATAATTAATAGGAGTTACTGAATAATTCAAGGTCGACATGGAATAATTTGTAGCAGATACTGAATTGTAGTAGATATTAAATAATCAATAGTAGAAACTGACTAATTTATAGCAGTTACTGGGTAAATAATCCTTCATGACTTATAACTGAACCATTTAAGTGGTAAATTAAAATGTTATAGTTAATGCACTACGTCTATTAGGCTCAGTGGACGATTCATTTGAATTCCTGACTCTTTCGAATGACGTGCTAATCAAACTAAAACAACCCCCTCTGATCATTTAGAGGTCAGTATCACAAAGTCACGAATTATAGATTGCAGCTTATTTTGTGCTGTGATCCAAAGGCTGCTGGACACAGAGGAGAAAAGCGTGCAGGGAAGGTTATGATTCTTCTTTTATATGGAGCTCCAGTTTTCTGTCAGTATTCCAGCAGGACATGACATAATATCACACTGTTCCTCTTTACGGGGCTTCAGAGGCCCGTCTGCAGTGGATTTTTATCCGTTTAAATGTAAAAACAAAGCAGCGCTGATGTCTTTGTCTGAGCCAAGCTTTGATCCATGCCTACACAATAAAAAAAATGAAAGTCATTTGCAAATGTTCTGATTATGTGAGTTGTATAATGCAAACAATTTGGCTGATTACTTCCAATTGATTTGTCTTATTGAGGATCAGGATGAGCGTGCAGGTTCAGACGGCTTAAAGCAGCAAAGCTCACTCAGCCTTTAAAACCCCACAACTGCAGCTACCGCACCGCCACAGCTGCACACATACCTGAGGGTGTTTAAGGCTGAGCGGATTTCTGTGTGAAGCACAGTATCTTTAACCGGGAGAAAGTGGGATACAACCATGATGACACACACACACACACACACACACACATACACACATACACACACACACACACACACACACACACACACACACACACACACATAGACAGACAGACATATATATATATGGAGACCTTGCATATCCAAAATAGTAACTTTACAGGAGAAGGAAAAAGCAGACTTTACTATTAATGTAAGTCAATGGAACCAGAATTTTTTAGGCAAGTGGATTATCTGATGTCTAACTTCCTCAGAAATATTTGCACACTACTCTATTAACAGTAATATAGCAATATGTGGCAATTTCCGGGGTCCAAGCAGTGTTTGCACGCAGGCCTCACTTTTGCAATTCCTGCCACAGCAACACTTATTGATCCTTAGCCACTAGTCTTTTCAGGCTGTTTCTTCATGAAGCAGTTTTTTTAAATATTAGGTTTAGTGACAAGCACACAAATCATAGAGCCATTGAACACTGCAGAACTCTGAGACTGCAGAAAACCGAGGACTGAGTATTGATAAAAGGGACACCTGGAACACCTATTTCTAAAGTAGAGATCTCATTTAAAGATAAATAACTTAAAAAAAAGATATAAATACATCTGTGAACAGATTTGAGTATATTGTTTATTACATGATAACACACTGTTCACAGAAATTGTATGTAAGTGTTTTCCAAACTGTGGGCCAGAGTGGGGACATTTTTTTAATCACTATGTGGACCACAATTATCCACAATTACTCTATATATTTTTATTATATATTTTTCAAAAACAGAACACCATATTTAGATTGATCGCATCTCACTGTGTTTACATTTTTACTGCAAGTCAATGTAAAATGTTTCTCTTTTCATTCATATAGAATTCTTACGTCATGGATAAATGGTTACAAACAGGGTTTCAAAAAGAAAGTTCCCGAGGCTGGACCACCTACAGCCACCAAGTCTCAAAATGAGAAAACCACGAACACCAAGTATAAATCAAATTGAAGAAAAACACAGCAGTGAGTACCAAGCGTCATCGTGGCACAACAAAAACAAACAAATAGGCGGAATGTCTTCAGACAAAAAAATACACTATACTGCCAAAAGTATTCGCTCGTCTGGCTTCACACGCATATGAACGTGAGTGACATCCCATTCGTAGATGACAGGGGTTAATATGGTGTCGGCCCACCCTTTGCAGCTATAACAGCTTCAGCTCTTCTGGGAAGGCTTTCCACAAGGTTTAAGGAGTGTGTTTATGGGAATTTCTGACCGTTCTTCCAGAAGCACATTTGTGAGGTCAGACACTGATGTTGGATGAGAAGGCCTGGCTCACAGTCTCCACTCTAATTCATCCCAAAGGTGTTCTATGGGGTTGAGGTCAGGACTCTGTGCAGACCAGTCAAGTTCTTCCACACCAAACTGGCTCATCCACGTCTTTATGGACCTGCTTTGTGCACTGGTGTGCAGTCATGTTGGAACAGGAAGGGGCCCAAACTGTTCCCACAAAGTTGGGAGCATGAAATTGTCCAGAATCTCTTGACGCTGAAGCATTAGGAGTTCCTTTCACTGGAACTAAGGGGCCGAGCCCAACTCCTGAAACACAACCTCACACCATGATCCCCCCTCCACCAAACTTTACACTCGGCACAATGCAGTCAGACAAGTACCGTCTCCTGACAACCGCCAAACCCAGACTCGTCCATCAGATTCCCAGATGGAGAAGTGTGACTGGTCACTCCAGAGAACACGTCTCCACTGCTCTAGAGTCCAGTGGCGGCGCTTTACACCACTGCATTCCACGCTTTGCATTGCGCTTGGTGATGTAAGGCTTGGATGCAGCTGCTCGGCCATGGAAACCCATTCAATGAAGCTCTCTACGCTGTTCTTGAGCTGATCTGAAGGCCACATGTAGTTTGGAGGTCTGTAGTGATTGACTCTGCAGAAAGTTGGTGACCTATGCGCACTATGCCCCTCAGCATCTGCTGACCCCGCTCTGTCATTTTACGTGGCTGACCACTTCGTGGCTGAGTTGCTGTCGTTCCCAGTTGCTTCCACTTTGTTATATTCCCACTGACAGTTGACTGTGGAATACAGTACCGATCACGGCACCACGCTGGAATTCACTGAGCTCCTGAGAGCGACCCATTCTTTCACTAATGTCTGTAGAAGCAGTCTGCAGGCCGAGGGGCTCGGCTTTATACACCTGTGGCCATGGAAGTGACTGGAACACCTGAATTCAATGATTTGTATATGAGTGAATACTTTTAGCAATAGAGTGTATATTTGCTCCTTACAAAATGGTAAATGATAACTTTGGGTGGGCTACTGTCCATTCTGGAAAGGTAGAAGGAGCACAGAGAAATTACCATGTCATTCCGGAGCTGGAGTTTCAGATACAGCTCAGATGTCTGTAACTCCAGCCATGAGGAAGCAGAAGGCAAATAAATCTTTCTGATGTTTCTCATAAAGATCCAGTCACTCAAAAACAGTCAGCTTGGTTGTTATTATGCCAACAACAGAGACGATTGTCAACGCTCAATCAAAATCGAACAGGATGCAAATAACAAGTCAGATTTTCAACACTTGAAATGTTGCATTTGGTGTGTGAGATGTTATCAGTTATACACATGCTCGAATTAGTTTACTGAAAAACTGCAGAAATAAATGGGTGTGTAAAAGCCTTTATTATGTCCGAGAACTGAAAACGAGTAACTGTCGCTCCAACTGTACGGTCAGACGTCTTTTCAAGAGAATTCAAACAAATTATGGTGTCAGTTGGAGGCTAAACAAATGTAGATCTACACCCATTAATCTGTAACTTTCATTTCTTCAGCATGTCATCCAGCGCAAACAACATTAGTTGGTTAATTAGGTCAGTTAGAAAATGTTCTGTTATTTTTAGTGTTTAGTGTGTTGCATTATGCTACAAAAGCAAGCAGAATTAACGAGATACACTTTGATGATTATATTTGTTTTTTGTATTTTGTTTGGTAAAATCTTGTGGGCAGAGGAAGCTTTTGTGGTCGGCCGTGTGGGCTGCAAGTTAGAAAGTTTGGGGACCCTTGACATATATGATAAGTAAACTTATTAATAAAGCAAGTGATTTCGAACTTTTGAAGAGTTGCATATAATTTAGGAACATATCCATAGGTATGGGGCAGGGGTTGGCTAGGGGTTGGTTAAGAAGAGCCATTTATTCTTTCAACAATTCATCTTATATCCATTCTACCATCTTGGCTGTAAATACGTCTCAGTGTGTGCTGATGTAGACTAAAATGTATAAAATAAATGAAAACGCAGACTCACTGTGCTCTGCTTTGGTCTTTAGCTCAGCTATAGCTGCTTTTCTCGCATCTCCAGCAGGAAACTTTTTTGCAGAAGTAGAACAAGTAGTTTCTTGTAAAATGTTTCTCAAAGTTCGACTTTATACGAGGCTGAAGTCGCTTCTCATTCGACAGCTTCTTGTTTGAATTTTCTGGTTCCACCTTAAATGGTGCCTTAGGCACCAGAATGTAACTGTTGCACCATTTAAGGTGGAACGGAAAAATTCAAATGAGAAGTGACTTCAGCTTTGTGACTTTTTAGTGTTTCAGTTTCTCGCTGCAGATGAAACGTATCAGGAAACCAGCTGGATTGATTATAAACACTAATAAGTCTCCAAATTATCGATGTCCGTCTTAAATCTCTCTCTTTGCCGTTTCGTAGCTACTAGCTGGGCGAGACTGTTGTCTGTGTTGCTATGGTGACCAGCCGTCTGCGCTGATCTTCAGGGTTAAAGGGTGAATCAGCAGTTCTACATTAACTCCAGCGTTTAAGACCATTTACTGTTAAACTGTGTTGAAGTGTACCACAACAGGACAGTTAAGGCACCACTGGAGCCACATTTTGTTGCCCCCTGGTATAAGGACTTGGGTGTTTTGCCACAATTTTAAAAAGAGCACAGATACTGCGATTTTAGCTGACTAGACAGATAAATGATAACCTATGTTAATAGTTATGCAATATGCCTGGGTGTATAAACAAGTGGCAGTGTAATACGCAATACTATTAATGGTTAAATGAGGTTTCATTCCAAAAGAGCACTTGTTTGATATGATTTTGAATAACTGCAACAGCCTAAGATCATCTTTATACATTTTCACAGTATGTATGTTCTGTTCATGGCCTTTGTTATGAACCCTGAAATGATGATCAACTATTTGAATTCGGATCATTAGTTATTAGTTGATAATGTCCAGGAATAATAACATTGATACATGAATAATATGGAGCAGAAAAGATATGCTCCAGCTGTTCTTGGGCCAAAACACCTATCAGTTAGGTTCTAGATACTTCAAACAGTGCGTACAGGCGTACTGACCTGGCTGTTGATGTCAGCGTTGTTGTTCAGTAAGAGAGACACCAGCTCTTTATGCCCTCTATCACACGCCCAGTGTAGCAGTGCACGACCCTGAAACACACACAGTCATACACACATTACTCTAAAACACACACAGGGTTGTGCAAAAGTCAGAGACCACCCTTCATTTATGTTACTTCCTTTCAAAACGTCAGGGCCACAAACATCTTTACTCCAGCTTCCATTCTCTTCAGGAGACTCACTTTCAGCTCCTCAGAGAATCTGCAGACACGCCTCCAAAGCTCAGTCTGAGAAGCTGGTTGATGATTTCAGTGGTGTTGAGGTCTGGACTCTGGGGCGGTCAGTCCATCGCCCAGCTTCTTTGTTTGGTGTGTCCGTCTCCTTTTCTCAGGGAGGTTCTTCTTGATCAGCTACACGTCCTTTCAGACCCACAGCGCTGAGTGGTCTTCTCACAGTGGAAGGATGGACAGAAACACCTGTGGATGTTTTCAGATCTGAAGCAGCTTGATCTTCTCCTCTCTCTCAGAGATCAAAGCTTTCAGCGCTGTTTATCTGATGGGGGCAGTTTCGGGGGTTGACCAGCTCTTCCAGGTGGTTGTTAGGAGCCTCATTTTCTCTGGATATTTTAATCAGTTTTCAATCTCCAGTTTTAGAAACTCCTGTTTTTTCACTTTGACTTTCTCCTTTTTTATGCACGTGTATTATCTGATATCTGACCTCCTCAGAAAGACCTGAAAAATGACTTGCCGGCTGTAATTAATGGTAGTTTGGAGTGGAAATCAAATGAATTATGATGGTTTTTGCTTGAATACTGATGCTTCTCGACTTTCACTCAGGCATACTTTTTGCTCCATGCTCAACTTTTACTCCTACTAATACTTACTCATACTTTCACTTATGGAATCATGATTACATTTAGGGCCGAACGATGTGGTGAAAAAATCTAATCACGATTTTTCTGACTAAAATTACAACTCTGATTTAAAGTGTGATTATCTTCTGTAAATTGAGGTTCAGACCTGTTTTACTGCCTAGAAGACTAGAATGTTGACCTTTTCTGTTAGAGGCTTGAACCCTGAATGTAGTGAGCCAGACAGCCGGTAAGTTGTGGTTATGATGTCACAACACATGGAGGTTTGGTTGCCTCTGACTGGCCTCTTAAAACTCAAGACAAAAGACAATAACTCTTAACCCTTGTGTGGTGTTGATGTGTGTGTTACTCAATGGTCTGATGGACCCACCACATTAACTGTTTTTAGCAGCTGTAGCCAGTCAGCAGCCTGTCCATGTTGTCCACCCTCACCCACCCACCCACCCACTAACAGCAGGCCATGTAGGAGGAGAACAGAGTGAAGGACACAGCACCTCCACACTTTCACTCCCCGTGGATTCAGCCTAACATCACAAATGTAATATAAATGTGGGGGGGGGGGGGGTGGGGGGGGGGGGGAACAGAGTGAAGACACTGAAAATGGGTTAGTTTATATGTTCTTCACAGAAAATGAGCAAAGACCCAGAATCTGAGGTTTAAATGATAATAAATCTCATAATTCTTCGTTTGGTAAACATTGAAAATGATGCGATTTGAAAACTGCAGTCTCTTACGCTGCGATTTCAATATAAAAGCAATTCATCTTTCAGCCTTAAAACACATTTTGGCCGATGTTTTACTTTTTGGGAAGGGAAGAGAAGGAAAATACTGTTCTTTTAAATTGTTCTTTTCAACCATTGTGTGAAGACTGGCTTTTCACACGGGGCACCAACTATGCTTAAACTACAGAACGAGGATCTTCATGCCAAAGTTTAAAAATCTGATTTATTTTCTTTAGAGATCCACTTATGATGGTCTACATGCCCATCTCCAAACTCCTCTTTATCTCTCCGAATGAAACAGGCTTTGTCATTGTATATTGTTATTATACATCACTGCTGTCAGAAGGAAACTTCAGTATATATACTGGTCATATATAAAGGGTGGTCATATATACTGTGTGTAAATTTCATGGGGAATGGACCAACAGAAATGACCCGAAATGACTTGGAAAAATTCTTGGTTCCACTGACTTACATTAAATGTAGAGTAGGTTTTTTCCTTCTCCTATAAAGTCGTCATTTAGGAGATGAGAGGTTTTCTTCTAATAACAGCGATATGTAAATAAGATCTGTTCTGATTGGCTGCTCTGTATTGTGCCAGGCTGACACATTCCTTATAACTTCACCGTGACGTCACAAAAACAGTGACTTCAGAACGGGCTGTTGTGAACAGGCAGTGATCTGTACGTTTTGAAATGATGTCTACACACTTTTACTGCAATACAGCAGAGAAAGTTTGATGTTCCTCTGCGTAGGCTCGTTAACAGTCAGGCGGCTCAATGCCGTTTTGGCTCAGCGGGCTCGGCGGACAGTGGCTGGCTGAGCCTCGGATGCAGCGTCTGTGATCTCCTTACTCTGATAAATGGAGTTCTGCCTCCCTCGTCACCTCCAACACAGCCATCCATCGCTTTCTGTTATGCACTGCTCTATAAAAGTTAACTTCACAATAGATTTCTCTCCTCCGGAGAAAAAAATAATAATTTATACGTAACAATTTATAACTCGTCTGGGTCTCGGCCTCCGGGCTAACGAGGTGATGGCAGGATGAGTCCTCCTCCGAGAGAGGGGTGCATTATGGGATGGGAGGATCACGCATGCTCCAGAAACAAATGGGCGGTCAGAGGGACTTTGTTCGGTGGAGATTGATGGCACTCTGCGGACGGCGGGAGAACGCTACCCCCCTACGCGCTGACCAGCAGCCCACTTCATTTTTCAGTGAAGGCCAATTAGATAAAGCAAACTCCTTAAGCTGAATTCCATGGTTTAAATCGTATCGATTGCTGGGGCTGAATGTTAAAATTGATATTTATGAGGGAGCCGGGGGGCCCGCATGCCACCGGGTGTGAGTGCGTGTGGTGTTTTTTTAGGGAGGCTGTTCCCTCAGACTGTTCATCAACTTTTCATCGGACGCACCGAGGAATATTTCTCCTCCCTTCCTCTGTGGTCTAGGAGCTTCTCTCTAGAAGAAATAAGCTTCTCCCAACAGATATACTGTAGCATGGACATTAGTGTCACGCTTAAAAATGTTTTAAAATGGAATTCCAAAGATTTCTTCCAAATTTCCACATAATTAAGTATTTAAGATGCAAAATGCTCCACACGAGAGAAACTTACTGAATCAGAGCCACTCACAGTGGTGGTGATGGGAACCAGACGTCCCTCTAAAAGCTCCTCACAGAAAGTTCCTACATGAACTGGTTCTGAATTCACTGCCTGATGACTGAGACGCTGTTTTATGAGAGTTTAGAGAACTTCAACTCCATTCATGGTGGAGGGAGACATGCAGGGCGCTGTGCGGCAAAATAGTCCCCAAAGAAAACTCGTTATTCCAGATTTTCCACTGTTTTCCCATCATCAACATTCCATATAAACTCAGAAGACTCGTGTAGGTTCTCTGGTGGTTCTGGATGGTAAATAAAATGTCTATATCTGTGTTGTAGTCATGGCGACCCTGGTTCCAGATTCAGAGAGAATTCTGATGGGCTACAGTCGGATTCAGAGAGAATTCTGACGGGCTACAGTCGGATTCAGAGAGAATTCTGATGGGCTACAGTCGGATTCAGAGATAATTTGTTGGGCTACAGTCAGATTCAGACAGAATTTGTCGGGCTACAGTCGGGTTCAGACAGAATTTGTCGGGCTACAGTCGGGTTCAGACAGAATTTGTCGGGCTACAGTCGGATTCAGAGATAATTTGTCGGGCTACAGTCGGATTCAGAGATAATTTGTTGGGCTACAGTCGGATTCAGAGATAATTTGTCGGGCTACAGTCGGATTCAGAGATAATTTGTCGGGCTACAGTCGGATTCAGAGATAATTTGTCGGGCTACAGTCGGGTTCAGACAGAATTTGTCGGGCTACAGTCGGGTTCAGACAGAATTTGTTGGGCTACAGTCGGATTCAGAGATAATTTGTTGGGCTACAGTCGGATTCAGAGATAATTTGTTGGGCTACAGTCGGATTCAGAGATAATTTGTTGGGCTACAGTCGGGTTCAGACAGAATTTGTTGGGCTACAGTCGGGTTCAGACAGAATTTGTTGGGCTACAGTCGGATTCAGAGATAATTTGTTGGGCTACAGTCGGGTTCAGACAGAATTTGTCGGGCTACAGTCGGATTCAGAGATAATTTGTCGGGCTACAGTCGGATTCAGAGATAATTTGTCGGGCTACAGTCGGATTCAGAGATAATTTGTTGGGCTACAGTCGGGTTCAGACAGAATTTGTTGGGCTACAGTCGGATTCAGAGATAATTTGTTGGGCTACAGTCGGATTCAGAGATAATTTGTTGGGCTACAGTCGGGTTCAGACAGAATTTGTCGGGCTACAGTCGGATTCAGAGATAATTTGTCAGGCTACAGTCGGATTCAGAGATAATTTGTCGGGCTACAGTCGGATTCAGAGATAATTTGTTGGGCTACAGTCGGGTTCAGACAGAATTTGTTGGGCTACAGTCGGATTCAGAGATCATTTGTTGGGCTACAGTCGGGTTCAGACAGAATTTGTTGGGCTACAGTCGGGTTCAGACAGAATTTGTTGGGCTACAGTCGGGTTCAGACAGAATTTGTCGGGCTACAGTCGGATTCAGAGATAATTTGTTGGGCTACAGTCGGATTCAGAGATAATTTGTTGGGCTACAGTCGGGTTCAGACAGAATTTGTCGGGCTACAGTCGGGTTCAGACAGAATTTGTCGGGCTACAGTCGGGTTCAGACAGAATTTGTCGGGCTACAGTCGGGTTCAGACAGAATTTGTCGGGCTACAGTCGGATTCAGAGATAATTTGTCGGGCTACAGTCGGATTCAGAGATAATTTGTTGGGCTACAGTCGGATTCAGAGATAATTTGTTGGGCTACAGTCGGATTCAGAGATAATTTGTTGGGCTACAGTCGGATTCAGAGATAATTTGTTGGGCTACAGTCGGATTCAGAGATAATTTGTTGGGCTACAGTCGGATTCAGACAGAATTTTGTCAACTACAGTCAGGCTCAGATTTTCGTTGCGCTGCAGTTGGATTCAAAGAGAATTTTGTCAGGCTATAATCCGATTCAAAGAACATTTTGTAGAGCTACAGTTGTATTGACATTGAATTTAGTGAAGTTTTAAGTTAAGTGATCCTTTTTTTTAATCCCACAAACAGGGAAATTCCACCTCCGCATTTAACCCATCCATGAAGTGAAATGCCACACACACACTAGGGGGCAGTGAGCACACTTGCCCGGAGCGGTGGGCAGCCCTATGCACGCCGCCCAGGGAGCAATTGGGGGTTAGGTGCCTTGCACAAGGACACCTCAGTCATGGACTGTCGGCACTGGAGATTGAACCAGCGACATTCTGGTCTTCTTTGAGGCTACAGTCGAGTTGCAGTTGGGCTCAGAGAGCTTTTCATTAGGCTACTGTCTGTTTCAGACAAGGGAGCACAGGGTTGGACAGTGCTTGGATTCTAAACGCGGAGCTGTGGGTCAGGCCGAACTCAACTGGAAGATGCTTAGTGCCACTATGAAAGGTATGTAAGGTATCTGTGAGAATAAGCAATGGAACTCTGGACCATGTATGACATGAGTAGCGGACGGGCAGCCAGGAAAAAGAACTCCACTGAATCCAGGTGAAGAACTCCAGTGAATGCAGGTGAAGAACTCCAGTGAATCCACCTCGTGCTCTTAGTGAGTCTCCCTGTGCGATGCACATTAGAGGGCACCACCCACATTTCTGGAAAGCTGCTTTGGGACAATGGCTTCCACAGAAAGCAGTGCACGCTGAATTGAACTGGGAAAAAATTGAACCTGACTGCCTTTAACTTCCTGGCAGCTTTAGGAAAGATGAAGTCATATGGAAGCTTTTTCTTCTTCACTCTAGAACTGAGTGCACAAACAAAAGCCCAGCATCCCCCCTCCAAACCCAGCCTTTAGCCTCGGATTCTTCTAATTACACCCTTCAGATCCAAGAGACGGAAAGGTGACAGAATGGAAAGATGCAGGAATCCCTGTGCAGGAGCGCTGGATTAGGAGTGACAGGCAGCTCCAGCGGTGTGTGTCAGCAGACTGGAAACACCTCTCGGGGTGAACGGGGGTTAATTTAGGGGTAAACAGAAGAACAGAGTGGCGGAGAGAATGGAGTTGTCAGCTCAGTCGACTCCAGGTGAAACAAGGCATTTGGAAAGACAGGCCTTGCTCTCTCAGATGTACACATCCAGCCCGTTATTGCTCCTGAATGCAGTGGGACGGTTTAGTGAGACCAGCCCTGCGCTCTGTCCTAAGAAGCGCTTGTTTACATCTGTTTTGAGACCCTCTTCCTAACAAAACACTTCAACAAAAACACAATTTTTTACCCTCAGACGTCACAGACAAGTGGTGAAATGCAGACTCTAAACTTTTAGTTCACACCACATTCGCGTTTGCAACTAGGATATATTTTTATTATGGTCTGTATTTGACCAAATGTTTTTGTTTTGCATTAAAAAAAAGTATTTAAATTGGTGCCATGTTTTTAGTCATTTTTGGCAGAAAAGCAGATTTGAACCTGAACGACAAGATTACGATAATTCATTCCATAACTATGCGATTAATAGGGATGCACTGATACAGGAATTTTGGGCCGATATCCAATATCTGATATTTTTCACCTGCGTATCCGCTGATACTGATATAATTAAACATTTACAAAATGCAGAACCTGGAACTTCCACATCCACATGGATTAGCATGACAGAGAAGTACAATGTTTATTTGTAAAGGGCTACACTAAAGCGCTAAAACCAATACAAAGCAGATACTTTAACATTACCACTAAAATAAATAGGTAATACATGCTGGTGTGAAATTCTGAACACTTTTCAAATTCCAAGATTTATTTTTTAAGCGACCTGATGCCAATACAACTCCGATATTGTGCATTCCTAGTAATTAATGATGTACCTGTATTATTTAAACTGTATGGCAAAATAACAGCAGGACCTCCACATTTGGCCCATGAGAATATCTGGTTTGGCCCACCAGAAAGGGAACCCTTACCCCACCCTCCTTAACCAATGACAGAACAAAAACATAATACATCATAATTCATTAATTCATAAATCAACCACTGAATTATAAAACTGTATATTTTAAACATTTTATAAAATCTTTTTTCAAACTTTTCCGCTTGTAAATTCTCTTCTTTGGTCCTCATTCTACCTCAAACACTGCACTCAGTCCAAAGTGGCACTTTTGGTTTATGGCCAAATGAAAAAAGGCAGAAATATTTGTCCAAAAAAGCTGAAGATTACAAACGTCTACAATGATGCGTCAAAACTGAATGCAAATAAGCTGAATGGTATAGAAAAAATAACGAATAGTAATAATAATGAAAATTTTTAAAAGATAATAATGATAATTAAACAGCGATTTAAAAACACTGTTTCTGGTCAGCACAGATGCGTTAAGCAGTTTGAGCAGCAGATCAACAGTGGAAGTCAATTAGGGTTCTCCTGTTTCACTACTAATCAACTTGTGCTTTGATTAGATCCTGCTGGTGTGGGTTCACGAGTGTTTGCGTACTCACAGCGCCCCCTGCTGGAGAAACATCACGTCTTTATTGTTCACATATTTAAAAACAGAGTTTTCCAGGGAGTATAGCAGCGGCACTCTGGAATTTATATACACACACGCACATACACATACACACATACACATACACACTTATATACATACATACATAAATATATGTGTGTGTACATGCTGCACAAATTGTTTGAACGCATCTGTGCTGACCAGAAACAGTGTTTTAAATCACTGCTTTATTATTATCTTTTTGAAATTTTATTATTATTAAATCGTACATACACTCACCGGCCACTTTATTAGGTACACCTTGCTAGTAAAAGGCTGGACCCCCTTTTACCTTCAGAACTGCCTTAGTTCTTTGTGTTATACTTTTAACAAGGTGTTGGAAACGTTCCTCAGAGATTCTGGTTGGTTATTTGAGTTCCTGCTGTCTTTCTATCGTCTGGAACCAGTCTGCCCGTTCTCCTCTGACCTCTCACATCAACAAGGCATTTTCGTCCACACAACTGACCGCTCACTGGATATTTCCTCTTTTTCGGACCGTTCTCTGTAAACCCTAGAGATGGTTGTGTGTGAAAATCCCAGCAGATCAGCAGTTTCTGAAATACTCAGACCAGCCCGTCTGGCACCAACAACCACGGCACGTTCAAAGCCCCTTAAATCCCCTTTCTTCCCCGTTCCGATGCTCGGTCTGCACTTCAGCAAGTCGTCTTGACCACCTCTACATGCCTAAATTCAACCGATCGTAAAGGGATTGGATGGAGCGCCATCACTCCAGTTCAACTGCTCCATAGCCCAATGCTGGGGGGGGGCTTCATACCCCTCTAGCCCACACTTGGCACTGGACTTGGTGACCTCAAGCTCATGTGCAGTTACTCCAGAGCATCTCATTCTACTGGTCAATCCTTTTCTATTGAGATTACCAGCAATGATGAGCTTAAAGTAGCTGCATTCACTCAGCAGAGGGACCGTCTGGATACTTCAGGACGGAATGTAAAAGGGAAAACAGGAGAGCAGGAACGCTCTGATGTGTACACTGCGAGTTCCACTGGTCTACAGTCCTGTTCTGATCTATTATTATCTCTGGGTTTAAGGGTATTAAGGCTAATGCGTTTGGCCTCTGTAGAGACCACAGACCCTGTGCAGGTCACCGGTCATGTAGGGAGCCCAAATTTGAACACCATCCTCTGAAAATATCAACAGGTGTTTATGCTGCAAACGGGCCGCAGGTTAAGGACAGCAACAGCAGCTGGAGGAGATTCATGCGAGATCTGAGGTTTTGTTACAATGACTACATATATTTGAGAACATATGATATATTATGATAGTTTTGTTATAAAGTTTTGGCTTAAAATTTATTTTAAACCATTCATGGTGGAGGGATACATGCTGGGTGCTGTGAGGCTAAACAGTCCCCAGATTTTCCACTATTTTCCATCATCAACATTCCATATAAGCTCAGAAGACTCGTGTAGGTTCACTGGTGGTTCTGGATAGTAAATAAAATGTCTATATCTGTGTTGTAGTCATGGCGACGCCTGGTTCCTATCACCACCACTGTAAAGACGTCTGAACCATTTCACACCAAACCCTCTGAACCTCTCTGATAACATCTCACACGCTGAGGGGAAGTTTGGAAAAATTGGTAGAATTTCCCTGTAAGTGATGTTTATGTAACCTGGTGTCTTCCAGGTCTTCCAGGTGGGTTTAATGAGCCCCATTTTTTCTGTAGTTATTTCTTCTCCCACTTACTTTTTCTTTGACTACTGAAAAAATGAATAAGACGTGCTTAATAGCTGTTTTGACTGGAAATCAAGGCGAACGCCTCAAAATATTACAGCACTTCCATACGGTACAGGGATGATCTAACGCCGTGCGGTGCAGTGAGCAGCAGTAGAGTTATGGCCCACAGTGAAGGGGGTCGCCAGGTTCAGGCTAAAGGGGTCCGCGCTTTTATTTATGAAGGCATGTCTGTGTGAAAAATACATGAACGGACGTATATGTGACTCAACACAGTGAATGGTGAGCTGACAGACTATCGGTCTGTATAAATATAGGTGATAGATAAAGCCGCAATTTTTACAATTATTTATTTATTACAATTTATTTACTACACAAATGAACTGAAAACAGTCAGAATGATTTAAACCTTTCATACCGATCATGTACATGTGTTTAATCCCTTTGATTTGTCTTTGTTTGCTGTGTGTGTTTATAGATGCTTGGGCAGCTTATTGTGCAGCTGATCTGTTCTGTCCTACATGTGATGTGAAATTTCTGCGTTTGGATTTGAGGAAAATCAATGAACGCAGTTTAAAGAAAGAAGGAGCTTATGAATCATTACGGCTGCGGGAGAAGGCGGGCTATAGATTATTTTATTATATATCTGAGTTTTTCCTTTGTGTGGTACACGGCTGATAACAGTCCATACACTGCTTTCCCTTATTGAGCTCCATAGACTTTCACCTTCAATACATTTATACTCGTTTAAACTGTAGTGACAATAAATCTGTTTATTCATCCATCTTTCTTTCTCTCTTTCTATCTGTCTATTCATCTATCAATCCATTTATCTATCTATCTATCTATCTATCTATCTATCTATCTATCTATCTTTTCAAGTTCTCATCTATCTAGCTATCCGCCCATCCTTCCACCCATTAATCCATCCCTCTATCCGCCTCTGTATCAGAATCCCACAGTCAGTCAGCAGTGTGAAACTGCACTACTGCCCTCTAGAGGCTCAGGAGCTGAACTGCACTGCTGATGGAAAACAATAGAGCTCCAGCGGCCATCTGGAGCCAAAACAGCCCAGCCAAACTGGCCCACTGGCCCTGCTGGCCCCACAGCCCAAACAGCAGAGCCAGCTGGTCGCTCTTACAGAGAAATAAAGGGAGTGGATGAACAGGTGGAAGAAAAAAAACATCCTGTGATTTTTAGGGTTTTAGCTGTGTGGGAACCACTGTGGATTAATCAGAGAGAGAGAGAGAAAGAGAGAGAGAGAACGAGTGCGAAAGAGAGAGAGAGAGACAGAGAGACAGAGAGCGAGAGAGAGAGAGGGACATAGAGCGAGAGACCGAGAGACTGAGTGAGAGAGGGAGAGAGAAAGAGAGAGACCGAGTGCGAGAGACTGAGTGCAAGAGAGAAAGAGAGAGACAGATAGAGACAGATAGAGACAGAGAGATAGAGACAGAGAGAGAGACAGATAGAGAGAGACAGAGAGAGAGAGAGACAGAGAGAGAGAGAGAGACAGAGAGAGAGAGAGAGAGAGAGACAGAGAGAGAGAGAGAGAGACAGAGAGAGAGAGAGAGAGAGACAGAGAGAGAGAGAGAGAGACAGAGAGAGAGAGAGAGAGAGACAGAGAGAGAGAGACAGAGAGAGACAGAGAGAGACAGAGAGACAGAGAGACAGAGAGAGACAGAGAGAGACAGAGAGAGACAGAGAGAGACAGAGAGACAGACAGAGACAGAGACAGACAGACACAGAGACACAATAGCAAACTGGATGACCAAACCGCTGTGAGCATCAGAAGAAACAGCTCTCGTTCAGTAAAGACAGGCATCTGACATTAATTCGCTCAGGTCACGAAGGGGTCAGAATACGGTCAGTGATGTTTTTCACGACTGGGCTTATTACTGTCATTTTGTTGCATATTTAAGAAATATACTTCCATAATTCATGACTTACATTCTGCATTGGCAGGTTCGAGTCTGTTTTGATGTCAAACACCAAGAAAAAAATGCAGTAACATCAAAAGCTGAAAGCAGAACGTCTTCAATTACAGCACGAATGAGGCACTGCTCGGACGTTTAGAGGCAGCACTTTCCACAATTTCTCATCTCCTTTCACCGAGCTCTGTGTCAGATTCCATCCTGAGAATCCCAATCTGATATTTTCATGGATTGGTCTTGCTGTCTGATCACTGGACCAATTAACACTGAAGCGTAAGTAACTGTTGGAATAAAACTCCTATAATAAGAAGTTACTTAATAAGAACCGTCAACAGCTTCATTAGTAAGTTTTCCTGCAGTACACTTACTTTTTAGGTTAATGAGCCACCTTTTGTGGTGAAACAAGCAGCAGACAAACACTCCTCTAACAAATCAGACCCCCCGTGACTCTGAAGTCGGCTTCTTTAGGTTTGTACTGGAGCTACAAGGCGAATGTTGCTAAGAAGCAGTGCTGGAAGTAATTAAGTTAAAAAGTATTTCCACTACTTTTGGCGGTAACAAGTAACGTATCTAATTACCTTTTCAAATAAATTAAACTACAATTACTGAAATTTAAACAGCCTCGTTACTCGTTACTTTTGCATTGTTGGACTACATTAATGCACAGCTGCCGACTATATCACACAAACGCAGCCTGTCCCCAGCTTCCTGCTTATGATCTAACATCATAACCTCAAGGTGGCTCAATGTAGGAGTGAATCAATCAGCGTTAGCCCACACAGAGGCCGGCGGCTCGGGCAGCGCGAGCTGGCTGCCCTGGAAACATGGGCGTTATTTCTCCCTCCTCAAGATCAAGGAGAAAAATACCCTGTTAGCTGTGGTTCATGTGCAGGTGCGAGATCTTTCCATCCCTAAGATCTTCTGACGCATCTGGTACAACACCACCCTTCTGAAGCTCTCAAGTGACAACCGTCTAAGCCAGAGGTCACTACCCAAACGTTAAGAGGAGTCATTTTGTCCACCTTAGGAGCCACAATATTTTATGTCCATGTTACCATCTTGGCTTTAAATGTGTCTCAGTATGTGCTGATGTACTAAGATAGACTAAAAAATTTAATGTAAATAAAAACGCAGACTCACTTTGCTCTGCTTTAAGCTGGAGCTCAACTATAGCTGCTTTTCTCGCATCTCCAGCAGGAAACTTTTCCTCAAAAGCAGAACAGTTTCTTGTAAAATGTCTCTCAAAGTTCGGCTTTTCACGAGGCTGAAGTCGCTTCTTATTCGCCAGCTTCTTGTTCGAATTTTCCTGTTCCACCTTAAATCTTAGCCTGAGGCGCCAGAATGTAACTGCTACACTATTTAAGGTGGAACGAGACAATCTGAACAGAACTGACTTCGGCTTCGTGAATTTTTAGTGTTTCAGTTTCTCGTCCCTTCATGTCAAAATTATCGACGTCCGTCTTAAATCTCTCTCTTTGCCATTTCGTAGCTACTAGCTGGGCGAGACTGTTGTCTGTGTTGCTATGGTGACCAGCCGTCTGCGCTGATCTTCAGGGTTAGAGGGTGAATCAGCAGTTCTACATTAACTCCAGCGTTTAAGACCATTTACTGTTAAACTGTGTTGAAGGATCAGCAGAGCTTTATTTTACTGTAGAGGAGGATTATTTTATTATTACCTACTGATCTGATTCAGCTGTGGAGCCACAACAGGGCAGGAAAAGAGCCACATGATGCCGACCCCAGTCTAAATGTTGCCTCAGTCATCAGATCACGAATTTGATCCCTGGTGATGCTACAGCCGTCCGTGGTCAGGAGTCCAAGAGAGCACAGTTGTCCTCGCTCTCTCTGGGTGGGCAGGATGGCCC
Organism: Pygocentrus nattereri; assembly: GCF_015220715.1. Taxonomy (NCBI): domain Eukaryota; kingdom Metazoa; phylum Chordata; class Actinopteri; order Characiformes; family Serrasalmidae; genus Pygocentrus; species Pygocentrus nattereri. Next base: position 2,497,101 of record NC_051238.1, on the reverse strand, counting down.
CCGTCTCCCCCATCACTCAGTGCAGTTAGCAGACGTAACAGAACTGGCGATTAGCGTCCTCCTCCAAGCGTGTTGAAACTGTCCAATGACGGCAGTTTGAAAAGATGCGGTGGTGTATAGCGTGACTGGGGGGGTTGGATATGACTAAATTTGGGAGGAAATTGGAAAAAGTAACCCCCACAAAACAACACACTTCTAAGCTAATTACGAAAGACCCCAGTGCTAGCACCGCTGACCAAGGAACCACGCTAAGAACTGATCGCAGTGATTGGCAATTCAGGGGTGTCAAAGTCCGACACTAAAAGGTCCATAATAAAAAGTCTCAACAACTCCAAATCTGTTGGACAGCTGTGTTTTTATTTCATTTTTACTTAACATCTTGCAACGACCCCAACTGGCCACTGGTTATTCAAAATATGCCAAAACTCCAACGGCAACAAACAGGCACACATTTTTATATATACCTTTAAATGGAAATGTTTAAAACGCTTTTATGTTTGTGGTGCTGTCTCCCCATGATCATTGTTCGGGGAGGGGTGGAAGCATACATAAACACTGCAGTGCATGCTGGGAACGGCTTACTATGAAATGGGCTAATGTTAATATTTGCGGACCGAACAGGATTGTGCCATGGGCTTGACTTGGCCCGCAGACTGTGTTGACACTCACATGGGAATGTCAACACTTAAGAGTAACGCAAGAGTCACTTTCCCTACTTGACCCTAAAGTAATTCAATTACTTCGGAAAGAAGTATCTAGTACCTGTAACCAATTGGCAATTTTAGTAACTTGATCTTGAACTGCTAAAAAGTAACAGAAGTCTATCCGATGCTTCTTACCTCCTCATCCTTCGTGTTGACGTCTACTTTCTTCGAGCTGAGCGCTTTGCTGACCTGCTCGATGTTGTTCTCCCTGCAGTAGTCAAATATGTTCTTATCTTCCTCCCTGGAGACGTGCAGAGTAAAGAGATCTCAGTTACTGCCCTCATTACTGTCATCACTGCAACAGCACACAGTGGAGACAGAACGCTACAGTTCTGAAATATAAAATTAATATAGAATAATAACGATTTTTTGTAGTTCATCACGATTAATCACGATTAATCACGTTTGTCGGATTTGCTCAAATCTGGCCTTATTTAGTTCTTTTTGAGATGCAGTGAATTCAGTTACAGGTACAATGAGCATCAGAATGTGGACGAAACCTTCAACACCCCTGGACCAAATTACACAATCTCTACAAGGAATAACCTTAAATGTGACATTTACTGCTAGTGCACAATTTCTGTTCATAAAAACATATACAATGTGCCATTACTTTTGCACAGGCCACATTTTATGTTTCACCCCCCCCCCCCCCAATATGTTAAATTCAACATAAATAAAAATAAACATGAACGTAAATGTGCATTAAAAGGTAGATAACAGTTTACAATGGATAGTGTATAATAACTGGAAATCACTGATGTTCTCATAGACTCCCAGCTATTCCTACTACTAACACTACTGCTATTAATATCAGTAGTATAATAACTCTGTAGGTAGTTTGACCAGAGGAGGATGGGACCCCCCAGTGAGCATCCCAAGGTTTCCTCCTCAGCTCTGAGGGAGGGTCTCCTTGCCCCCGTCGCCCCCCTGCTTGCCCACCTGGGGGTTTTACATTCATGTTAAAACTTCGTCTTTACTGGAATTCTGTGAAGCTGCTCTGTGACATCATCAGCTGTAAAAAGCTCCACAAATAAATTTGACTTGACACACACACGCATACACACACACGCATACACACACACACTTACACACACACACACACACACACACATTTACACGCATACACACACACACTTACACACACACACTTACACACACACACACACACACACACACATTTACACACATACACACACACACTTACACACACACACATTTACACACACACACACACACACATTTACACACATACACACACACACTTACACACACGCACATTTACACATACACACACACACACGCACACACACATTTACACATACACACACACACATACTTACACACACGCACACACATTTACACACACACACACACATTTACACACACACACACACATTTACACACACACACGCACATTTACACACACACATATTTACTCATACACGCATAGACACACGCATACACACTCACATTTACACATACACATGCACGAAAACTTACACGCACACATTTACACACACGCACACACATTTATACATACCAACGCACATTTACACGCATTTACACATATACACGTATGCACATTTACACACATACATGGACATTTACACATTCACACACACACACACACATTTGCACACACATATTTACACATACAAGCACGCATTTACACATATACACATGTACATTTACACATACACATTTACACACACACACTTACACATATGCACATTCACACACATGCACGCACACGCATGCACGCACACGCACGCACACACACGCACACACACACACATTTACATACACACACACACCGATCTGCTCTGTAGTGTCTCCGAGTCGTAGCAGCTCTAATCATTTCTCTCTCTGATCACCTCCTCAACGAGGGGTTAAATCATGTGGGGGCATTAATAAATGAATTAATACATTCAGTCTGCAGGATCTGATTAATCACGCTTTCAGTTCTACTCTGTGACACAAACTCATCAGCACCCAAAACTCTCTCTCTCACAGACTCACACACTCACAGACTCACACACACACTGACACACACAGACTCACACACACTCACTAACACACACGGACACACACAGAGAGACTCACACTCACACACACACCCACACAGACTCACACAGATTCAGGCACACACTCACACTGACACAGACAGACACAGATTCACACACTGACTCAGACACTAACACACAGACTCACACACAGACTCACACTCACACAGACACACACACAGACACACACAGATTCAGGCACACACTCACACACACTGACACAGATTCACACACTGACTCAGACACTAACACACAGACTCACACTCACACAGACACACACTGACTCAGACACACACACTGACTCAGACACAGATTCAGGCACACACTCACACACACTGACACAGACAGACACAGATTCACACACTGACTCAGACACTAACACACAGACGGACACAGACTCGGACACAGACTCGGACACAGACTCGGACACAGACTCGGACACAGACTCGGACACAGACACAGACACACAGACACTCACACACACATACACTCACAGACGCACTCTCACACACTAACACACACACTAACACAGACTCACACAGATTCAGGCACACACTCACACTGACACAGACAGACACAGATTCACACACTGACTCAGACACTAACACACAGACTCACACACAGACTCACACTCACACAGACACACACACAGACACACACACAGACACACACACAGACACACACACAGATTCAGGCACACACTCACACAGATTCACACACTGACTCAGACACTAACACACAGACTCACACACAGACTCACACTGACTCAGACACACACAGACACACACTGACTCAGACACACACAGACACACACTGACTCAGACACACACACTGACTCAGACACAGATTCAGGCACACACTCACACACACTGACACAGACACTCACACACATACACTCACAGACGCACTCTCACACACTAACACACACACTAACACAGACTCACACAGACTCACACACAGACTCACACTCACACAGACACACACAGACACACACTGACTCAGACACACACACTGACTCAGACACAGATTCAGGCACACACTCACACACACTGACACAGACAGACACAGATTCACACACTGACTCAGACACTAACACACAGACGGACACAGACTCACACAGACTCGGACACAGCCTCGGACACAGACTCGGACACAGACTCGGACACAGACTCACTCAAATACACAAACACACACACACTGACACAGACACACAGACACTCACACACACATACACTCACAGACGCACTCTCACACACTAACACACACACTAACACAGACTCACAGTCACACAGATTCAGGCACACACACTAAGCCTGTACACACCACTTTAAATAGGTCATTCTTTACTGATGTAATTAACTTTTTGAATTTTTTTAACTTATTCTGTGAATTTACTTCTGAAAATCTGAACTGACTCATTCTGTACGTTTGTTTCTGAAACCTTTTAATTCTGTAACTGCTAATTCTTTACATCTAATTCTGTATTTTTTCATTCTGTAATTTACTATTTCTGGAAACGTACACCTGAAACACACTGTGCAATCTACAACTTCTGGAAATTTAACTTAGTAACTTTGTAATTCTGTAAATTCTTTAGTTCTTAAATACATAAAATCAGTGGAATTCTGAATTCTGGATTTCTTTTGTGTTTATTCTGTAAATCCTGTAAATTTTACAGCTTGGTTTAACGTCTATATCATTGAGGCGGATTTAACTCTGTGATGACCATCAGCATTAATAAAACTGCTTTCTATCCATCCATCCATCCATTTGTCTATCTACCTAATGAAGTATTAATGGGTGTAATGCTGTAGTAACTCATTTATTGCTGTTTAGAAGATTAAGAGCGTATATTTCAATGTTACAGCTACATAAACGTCATATACTGTATGATCTATGATGTCATACGACAGCGCTCAGTCAGGCATCACTGATCTGATGGATCTAATTAATTTGTGTGGATAATTTGTTATTAACGATAAATATCGGCAGATCAGATATCTATATGTGTGTATGTGTGTGTGTGTGTGTGTGTGTGTGTTGTGTTGTGGGCATCATTCGTCTCCGAGGGCGACTAATCAATAGAGGAGCTCATTTATCTCACTCACACACACACACACACACACACACACGATTAATGAGTGGCTGATAAATGACGTGACATCAGTCCTGCTGCTGAGCATGCTGGGAAGGTCACTAGCCATTCTGTCTTCCTGTGCCTCCGCGTTAAACACTCCTCACTGACCTGCTCTGTGTGTGTGTGTGTGTGTGTGTGTGTGTGTGTGTGTGCCTTTACATGGGAATTTTAAGGTCCCACATACACCAATCAGGCGTAACATTCTGACCACCTCCTTGTTTCTGCGCTCACTGTCCACTTTATCAGCTCCACTTACTGTATAGCTGCACTCTGTAGTTCTACAGTTACAGACTGTAGTCCATCTGTTTCTCTGATACTCTGTTACCCTGTTCTTCAGTGGTCAGGACCCCCATGGACCCTCACAGAGCAGGTACTGTTTGGGTGGTGGGTCATTCTCAGCACTGCAGTAACACTGACGTGGTGGTGGTGTGTTAGTGTGTGTTGTGCTGGTCTGAGCAGATCAGACGCAGCAGTGCTGCTAGACTTATTAGTTATGCTGTCTGTTTGGTCAAATCCAGATTCAGTGAAGCTGATTGTTTATCTGCTGCCCCCAAAATCAGCTTCTGTCTCTGGTGGTCTAAACTAACTAGAGCTGCAGCTCTGCTCTGCCTGAGGATGGCGCTGTAGCAGACTGGCTCACCCAGTTGGTCCTTCATAGTCTAGAAACCGTAACTCTGCCCAGATTCCTCTGAAACACTTTCCAATGAGCTTCAGCAGATCTGAAAACCTGAAAACTCGCCCAGTTTCCCAAGAGTTTGGAGTGAAGAGTGACTGTTCCTCACACTGAAGATGGAAGAGGAGACGAGGCGAGGAAGATCTCAGTTACTGTGAGGAAGAGTGCAGAACCGCACTAGAACAGAGACGTTACAGATGTTGTACATTTTAGTGCCACTGAAGCATTAGCGGCGCTACGACGAGTGAGTCAGCAGCCAACATTGGACTCCTGAATATTAGGGAGTATAACTTCGGTGTGAATGGTCAAACGTGACATCCCAAAAATAATTCATTCAAAATGGATTTGTTTTGTTTCCATATAGGGACCGTATGTACTGGAGTGTACAGTGAGATTTTACACTTTAAGTTTACATACTACATCATACTATTCCTCTCTATTAAAAAAGTGAGGAAAACTAGATTTTAGTGATTTAAACCATCAAACGTCAGACAGTGAACACGTCCTGGCTGACTGACTGCATGTGGGGTAAAAGGGGGGCTGTGTAAATTTGACTTTTCACTGAACAATGGCTTTAATAAACAGCAGCGTTTAGAGATGGGGGTTCACACAGTCAGCTGCTGCTCTCTGGATGACTAAAGCAGATGTAATTAAAACTCAAATCAAATCATTAAAGGGTCTAAATCAGATGTTAAAGAGGCCGCGCCTTTAATACGGCTGAGGACTCTCATCAGAGCTCCGGCAAATTAGAAAGCAGTGAAGCAGTAAGTGAGACGGCCGAGAGAGAGAGAGAGAGAGTGAGAGAGAGAGAGAGAGAGAGAGAGAGAGAGAGAGAGAGAGAGAGAGAGAGGAGAATGGTAAAGAGAAAGAAAGAGAGAGATAAAGAGATAATCAGAAAGCAACAGTAAGAGACAGAGACCAAAGAGAAAGATGGAGAGAGAGAAAGCGAGAAAGGCAGTAAAGTGAAAGATGGAAAGAGTGAGGAAGAGAGAAAGACAGTAAAGTGAAAGATGGAAAGAGTGAGGAAGAGAGAAAGACAGTAAAGTGAAAGATGGAAAGAGAGAGAAAGAGAGAAAGACAGAGAGGAAGAAAGAGAGATAGAGATAATCAGAAAGCAACAGTAAGAGACAGACAGTGACAGTAAGGACAGAGAGAGTAAAGGAAAGATGGAAAGAGAGAAAGAGGAAGAGAGAGAAAGAGGAAGAAAGAGAAAGAAAGAAAAAGAGAGAGAGAGAGAGAGAGAGAGAGCGAGAAAGAGAGAGAAAGAAAGAGTAAGAGAGAGAGGAAGAGAGGGAGAGAGAAAGAGAGAGGAAGAAAGAGTAAGAGAGAGAGGAAGAGAGGGAGAGAGAAAGAGAGAGGAAGAAAGAGAGCGAGAGAGAGAGAGAAAGAGAAGGAGAGAGAAAGAGAGAGGAAGAAAGAGACAGAGAGAGAAAGAGACAGAGAGAGAGAGAAAAAAAATAGTTGTTAATGACGTCTTTTCCATCTTTCCCAAAGGAGTTAGTGACATCACTGCCAGGGGAGCGAACAAGCCTGTCCACCCATTTGTTTCATTCATCCATTTATTCATCCCCTCTTCATTTCATCACCACCATTTAAAAAAAAACTGAAATTCTGATTAAAATCACGAGCTGCGTGTGTGAATGCATATTAATGAGTGCAAGTGTGGGAGTTCAGTATTACTGGGTTTGGGTGGAAGAGCAGCAATCAGCATAAATCTGATCTCATTACAGATAAAATACACCATAACACCACAGGTAATAATACGGCTTCTACTGTTTCATTTAAAAAGCTCTATAATGTTCATATGATCCACACAGTCGCTCTGACAGACTGTAATACACTACAGGAAGCGTAGGGGGCGATACGGCTTCTACTGTTTCATTTAAAAAGCTCTATAATGTTCATATGATCCACACAGTCGCTCTGACAGACTGTAATACACTACAGGAAGCGTAGGGGGCGATACGGCTTCTACTGTTTCATTTAAAAAGCTCTATAATGTTCATATGATCCACACAGTCGCTCTGACAGACTGTAATACACTACAGGAAGCGTAGGGGGCGATACGGCTTCTACTGTTTCATTTAAAAAGCTCTATAATGTTCATATGATCCACACAGTCGCTCTGACAGACTGTAATACACTACAGGAAGCGTAGGGGGCGATACGGCTTCTACTGTTTCATTTAAAAAGCTCTTTAATGTTCATATGATCCACACAGTCGCTCTGACAGACTGTAATACACTACAGGAAGCGTAGGGGGCGATACGGCTTCTACTGTTTCATTTAAAAAGCTCTATAATGTTCATATGATCCACACAGTCGCTCTGACAGACTGTAATACGCTACAGGAAGCGTAGGGGGCGATACGGCTTCTACTGTTTCATTTAAAAAGCCTCT
>NC_051238.1:2464121-2484121 GCF_015220715.1 Pygocentrus nattereri | reverse complement strand
ACACATTTCCGAACTCCAGCGTTTTCTCTGTTCAGTAAAAAATGAACAAAAAAATTGAAACGGGGTGGATTTCTGCCTGAATTACCGCTTTGAAATAACGTGCATGTTGTCTTCACATTTCTCACCGTTACAAGATGAATGCTTGTAGGTGTTTAGTGTTAATGACTGCTGTATATTCATCATCACTCAGCTTCATGTTCATCAAAGTAGCCTTCGTGTTATGAAGCGCAGGTTTTGTCTGAATGAAGATTGGACAGTTTTCTTTTCTAAACCTTTGTTTAAAAACCTCATTTCAGCTTTTTGGTGAAGCTCTTTCAGTCCAAAAGTGGTTTAAACACCTGAAAGGCTTGAGTGTTTCCCTTTAAAATAAACCTGACAATGGAAATCAAGATCACCTGGAAGAAAAGCATCTGAAAAGTTAGACGTCACCAGAAAACCGAGAAACCTAATGAATTACTTTTACTGTCTACTTTAAAAAAACTGAACGCAAATGAATAAAGCGGTTTACATTGCAGAGACGGTGGCTCCCCCTACAGGTGATCAGCTTCACTGACCGTTTCCATCACTACAATTAATGTTTGCCATTATTTTTGACCCTCAAATCAAGCTGTGATGGCTGTAACTAACCTGAGTGACAGATGGGATTATCTTCAGGTTCTTCTCACCTGATCTACTCAGAGAGCCTCATAATGATCCACTCCGCAGTCAGACACTGCCCCCTGCTGGCCTGAGGTAATCACTGACGCAGTAAATTAGGGCTGCTGAAACATTTTTTGCTGAAACGTGTGACGCTGGTGGTGAGTACAAAACATCACAGAAATAACGAAGGTCGTTAAAAATGTATTTCAGATCAGTGGATCTCAACCTTCTACACCTCAAGGTCCAGCTGAAAGCATGAAAGCATGAAGGTCCACACGAAACACAAAGCCCAACTTTTATCAGTTAAAATTTCATTTTTGTGGAACTTTGTGAAGTTTCTTGGAACAAACTGTTGGCATCAAATAATAAATTTCTCACGGTCAACATTGAATATGTTCTCTTTGTAGTATTTTCCTTTGAAAACATGGTTTACATGATTTGCCAATCATTGCATCCTATTTTTATTTACATTCTGCACAGCGTTTTTTTTTTTTGGAAATGGGTTTATATATATATACACACACACACACACACACACACACACACACACACACTATATTTCCAAAAGTATTCGCTCTTCTGCCTTCACAAGCATATGAACTTGAGTGACATCCCATTCTTAATCCATAGGGTTTAATATGATGTCGGCCCACCCTTTGCAGCTATAACAGCTTCAACTCTTCTGGGAAGGCTTTCCACAAGGGTTAGGAGTGTGATTATGGGAATTTTTGATCGTTCTTCCAGAATGCAGTCCGCCAAACCCAGACTCATCCATCGGAATTTCCAGACAGAGAAGCGTGACTGGTCACTCCAGAGAACACGTCTCCACTGCTCTAGAGTCCAGTGGCGGCGCTTTACTCCACTGCATTCCACGCTTTGCATTGCGCTTGGTGATGTAAGGCTTGGATGCAGCTGCTCGGCCATGGAAACCCATTCCATGAAGCTCTCTACGCTGTTCTTGAGCTGATCTGAAGGCCACATGAAGTTTGGAGGTCTGTAGTGATGGACTCTGCAGAAAGTCGGTGACCTCTGTGCACTATGCCCCTCAGCATCCGCTGACCCTGCGCTGTCATTTCACGTGGCCGACCACTTCGTGGCTGAGCTGCTGTCGTTCCCAATCGCTTCCACTTTGTTATAATCCCACTGACAGTGGACTGTGGAATATTTAGTAGTGAGGAAATTTCACGACTGGACTTGCTGCACAGGCGGCGTCCGATCACGGTACCACGCTGGAATTCACTGAGCTCCTGAGAGCGACCCATTCTTTCACTAATGTCTGTAGAAGCAGTCTGCAGGCCTAGGGGCTCGGCTTTATACACCTGTGGCCACGGAAGTGACTGGAACTCCTGAATTCAATGATTTGGAGGGGTGAGTGAAGACTTTTGGAAATGTAGTGTGTGTGTGTGTGTATATACACAAACAAATTCACTCAGACACAATCTCTACATTTAAAACTAGACTCAAAATTTTTCTGTCTGCCTGAGCATTTTACTGATATCAGTTGCTGCACTATTAACTCACTAATATCGCTCCATAAACTGACCTGTCCTTTTAATCAATCTCTCTCTTTATTTGAGTGATGTCTGCCTGGGTTGCCATATGGAACCAAAGAAACCCACAAATGTGAGAATTTTAACCGTTAATATTATGATGACCACTGTATTACCTTAGCTGAATTTCATTGGTGCATTATGATTCTTTTCCTCATAATAAGCATAAAAAATCACTAGCACTATGCTGACGTCTCAGTAGCTAACTATCCCATTCCACCTTAAATGGTGCAGCAGTTACACTGTGGCGTCTCAGGCATCAGAACTGCTGCTCCATTTAAGGTGGAACGGGTAAATTTTAATGAGAATCTGGTGAATATCTGACTTCAGCTTCACATCACTGAAGAATTGGGGGGGTGATAATAAATAACTGCCCCCCTCTTTGAAGGCGTATGATCCCTAAATGTAACTAAAGCCCAGCAGTGAGGAGCTGAACTTTCCCCTCCTCTGCTGTCCCTGCAGACGGGCAGGGTCGCCTACAGAGCGGCGCTAGTAGCTGTTAATGAAGTGATTATAGATGCCCTGTAGCTCAGTTCAGAGGGGTTAGGGTGACTAGAAAACAAGGGTTAGGGTGAAGTGTCAGTGTGCGCAGGGTTGAAGTTAGGGTCACTTTGTGGCACCGGTGGGCCGAAAGTTTCTTCACACACTTCTAAGAGTAGCTCAGCCAGTTTGCACTGAAGCCCCTGTAGTTACTGAATAATCAGCCTTTGTATGTAATAACCCTGTGATTTTTAACCGTCTGTGTGCTCGTCTGGTCTGTCCAGTGTGTTTCACACGTGACTCACCAAGTCTAATTCCTCGTCAGTGTAACACACTTGGCTAAATAAAGTGATTCTGATCGGATTCTGACAACAAACCCTCCTGCAGGGACAGCTGAGACGTCTGAAAGGAGGTCCTTCACAAGAGGCCCAAATTCAGATGTGTGTCTGTGTGAGCAGATAAACGCACTAAATCAGACATTTTCAATTGTGATTTGAGATTCTTTCATATGCGGCACTGAAATCCGATCCACACCAACGTGACTCTGTCTCATCAGCCAGATCGGAATTCATGCAACTTGTACGTTTGCCCAGCTTGACGTTTGTCATAATTTCGCGCGGCTGAGCCTCACAAACATTTAAGCTGATGTTTCTGTACCAAAAACTTAAAAGAGAGTGATCGAGAACACAAGAACTCCGTGCTTGAAGAGGTTTTGAATGAAGCGGCCGAGCGTGGCTGGATGAGACCGAGGCTGCGGCGCCACAAGTTTAAAGAATCCGAGGACACGAGCCGAAGAAGTGTCCCTGGCCAAATAACGTGTCCTTTTTACGGTGAACTCAATCACACTGTGGGTGATGAGTCCAGCTGTCAACGCTTCTGTGATGCTGGCAAAGATGAAACTGAAGCTCCGGGAGCGACTGGCGTTCGCTGGCCGTTATGATGGTTTACCTCTGGATGAGCCACATGAAGCGTTGTTCTTGTGCGCATGCGGGTTGGTTTAGGAGCTGATCTGCTCAGACTGATGTCTCATAAAGACCACATTTAAAACCTAATGTGAACAGCCAAACAAAAAATCGGATTTGGTGAGAAAAACAGCTTTGGGCCACTTTTACCAGTTGTCCTCACTTTCTCAGGGTGGGTAGGATGGCCCCATCACTCAACGTGATGCAAGTGTCTATTAGCTGACAGAACTGGCAGTCGGAGCTTTCCTCCGAGCCGTCTACTCACGTTGCGTGAGCGGCACTTGGAAAAGATGCGGAGCTTCACGGGACTCAGAAGAGGCCCATGTTTGCCTTTGCCCTCCTAGCTCTGGTGGTATTGTGTGACTGAGGGAGCCCAAGCTAGTAGCCGGAATTGGATGCGGCTCAACTATGGGGAAAATTAAGGGGAAAATCCCTAAAAAACAACAACAACAAAAACCACATGGATTTGATTGTGAGTGAAGCTGAGTGCTGTAGTGCATGTGCTGTTTTATCAGTACCTTAGAACCGTCTGGATCCAACTCGTTTACACACGACACGTACTCCTGCATGGCCTGATCTTTACTCATATCCCCAAGATCCTTCCACGCTGTCCTACAAATCAACACACACTCCGCTCAGGGTCGTGACATCACAGAGAGAGAGCGAATCAGAACGTACACAGATCATGCCTCAAGACGTCTGCATAATTCAACAGTACAGGTGTAAACAAAGCCATTCAGAGTGCTTCCATGAGAAATCCACGGTTCTAGAGTCAGAACTGCTCCCACCCAGACGACTAAAGCGCAATGTGAGGATTTACAGCATCAACGTCCAGACATTTAAAGCATTTAAACCAAGTCACCATCATTTCAAGAAGATTTTGGCTTTAAATTTGACTTTATAATTTGATTTTTAATTATTCTAATTTCACTTCCAGCTGGATTTTTAATGTAATGTTTTTTTCTTTTAAATTTACTGTTTTAATCAGGTTTTTAATCTCTGTTTTCCTTTACTGTACTTTTTCAATCGCTGTGTATTTTCTCATTTGTAAATTACGTTGAATGACAGCAGGGTACACCGATCAGGCGTAACGTTCTGACCACCTCCTTGTTTCTACGCTCACTGTCCACTTTATCAGCTCCACTTACTGTATAGCTGCTCTCTGTAGTTCTACAGTTACAGACTGTAGTCCATCTGTTTCTCTGATACTCTGTTACCCTGTTCTTCAGTGGTCAGGACCCCCATAGGACACCTACAGAGCAGGTACTGTTTGGGTGGTGGATCATTCTCAGCACTGCAGTAACACTGACGTGGTAGTGGTGGTGTGTTAGTGTGTGTATCAGAGAAACAGATGGACTACAGTCTGTAACTGTAGAACTACAGAGACCAGCTATACAGTAAGTGGAGCTGATAAAGTGGACAGTGAGGGTAGAAACGAGGAGGTGGTCAGAGTGTTGTGGCTGATCGGCGTATGAAAGGTGCTCTATAAATAAACTTGCCTTAAACACATTTTTAAAAATACACTCATGGTGGAGGGATACACGCAGGGTGTTGTGAGGCAAAATAGTCCCCCAAATAGCATCATCATAATCATCATCATCATCTACATTCCATATAAGCTCAGAAGACTCGTGTCGGTTCTCTGGTGGTTCTGGATGGTAAATAAAATGTCTATATCTGTGCTGTAGTCATGGCGACGCCTGGTTAAATACGACAACTAAGACCCTCAAAGTAACTAATCAGAGAGCTCCATATAATACCACCCCCCCCCCCCCGCCCCATACACACAGATTCATCATAAAATTACTACAGATGTCACGTAAACACAAAACGGGGCAGGATCTTTAAACAATTACCACTGTACAAAGAAACAATGATAGAAATATGCAAATAAACGATTCTGTTTGTATATCAATCATCATCATAAGATATTTGTTTAAACATTATCATCATATTTGTTTGCATATTATCATCTTAAGATCATTTCCTGCCAATATAACAACTCACACAAACAGAAGCTAAACTTACCATTTTCTTTGACCCTCAAAATCGAAGAAACCTGGTTTGGGCGTGTTGCATTTTCCAACTTTTGCCTGTAAAACAAAAGCAACCAGTTATTGCTCACTAGCTACGCGTGAGCTGATGGCTAGGGTGTCCCTAGCTAGGTTGCTAGGATCTTGCTCAGGTATTTCAAACGGTTGCTAGGGTGTTGCTATGTGGATGCTACGACATCCAAATTAGTTGCTAGGTTCTTGCTATGTGGTTGCTGGTGTATGCAAAGTGGTTGCTAGAGTGTTGGTAGGTGGTTGCAACGGTATCCTAAATGGTTGCTAAGGTATCCCAAATGGTTGCTAGGGTCTTGCTAAGGTATTCCAAATGGTTGCTAGGGTGTTGCTATGTGGCCGCTATGATATCCAAATGAGTTGCTAGAATCTTGCTATGTGGTTGCTGGTGTATGCAAAGTGGTTGCTAGGGTGTTGCTAAGTTGTTGCTGGTGTATCCCAGGTGGTTGCTAGAGTGTTGGTAGGTGATTGCAACGGTATCCTAAATGGTTGCTAAGGTATCCCAAATGGTTGCTAGGGTCTTGCTAAGGTATTCCAAATGGTTGCTAGGGTGTTGCTATGTGGCCGCTATGATATCCAAATGAGTTGCTAGAATCTTGCTATGTGGTTGCTGGTGTATGCAAAGTGGTTGCTAGGGTGTTGCTAAGTTGTTGCTGGTGTATCCCAGGTGGTTGCTAGAGTGTTGGTAGGTGGTTGCAAGGGAATCCCAAATGGATGCTAAGGTCTTGCTAGGGTTTCCCAAATGGTTGCTAGGGTGTTGCTACGTGGCTGCTAGGATATCCAAAGTAGTCGCTCGGGTCTTGCTACGTGGCTGCTGGTGTATGCGAAGTGGTTGCTAGCACCTCCACCTCTCAGGTAGAGCTATCAGGATCATGAAGTTTTAGCTGATGATTAATTGTCCCATAAATATCTGCAATTAATGCTTTAACTGTCTTTTCTTGGTCATTGTTTGCTACTATTCAAATACAAGTCTAGTACAGAGGCCAAACTGGCTGATTTGATAGCTACGTGTGCTGTAGTTAAAGGAGAACTCCACCGATTTTTCAAAACTTTTACATAATTAAGTGGTTCAGATGTAAACAGAGCAGTTCAGAGTGGTTTGGTGTGAAACTCTGTTCTAGAGACACTTACCGAGTCAGAACTGTTCACAGTGGTGGTGATAGGAACCAGACGTCCCCCTCTAAAAGCTCTGTCACTTAAAATTATGACATGAAATGGTTACGAATTCACCGCCTGATGACTGAGACGCTGTTTTATGATCGTTTCATAACAACTTTTTTGGCTTAAAATGACCGTTGGTTCCCATCACCACCATGGTAAAGAAATCTGAGTCTCTACAATCAACCATGTCACACCAAACCGCTCTGAATCGCTCCGTTTACCCTAATCTCAAACACTGCAATATGCAGGCATTCAGAAAAATTGGGTGTGTGTTTCTAATAAAGTGGCCAGTTAGTGGAAGCACAAGGTGGGTGTTTCTAATAAAGTGGCCAGTGAGTGGAAGCACAAGGTGGGTGTTTCTAATAAAGTGGCCAGTGAGTGGAAGCACAAGGTGGGTGTTTCTAATAAAGTGGCCAGTGAGTGGAAGCACAAGGTGGGTGTTTCTAATAAAGTGGCCAGTGAGTGGAAGTACAAGGTGGGTGTTTCTAATAAAGTGGCCAGTGAGTGGAAGCACAAGGTGGGTGTTTCTAATAAAGTGGCCAGTGAGTGGAAGCACAAGGTGAGTGTTTCTAATAAAGTGGCCAGTGAGTGGAAGCCCAGGACAGGCGTCTGTAACGCGGGTGCCCGTGAGGGTGGCCGTCTCTGAGTGAGGGTCGCCGTCACTGCCGTCAGGGTCTCTGCTCTTACCTGTTTGTACCTGGCGTAGAGGTACAGCAGTTTGTCTCGCGGGGCTGTGTGAACCAGCTCTCTGACTCGATCAGCTGCACTTTCAAACTCCTCCTGAAGCTCAGAGCCCTCGGAGTCCGGCGAGGACGAGCGCGAGGCCATCGCACCAACAACAACAACAACAACACCAACACCAACACCAACACCAGTATAACCGCCGGTAACCGGACTGCAGTAAACACACCTGCGGCTCCGCAGCAGCACTTTCACAACCGCCGCTCTCGCACAGTCAACATCCGGGTCACTGCAGCACCCGCATTCAGACAAGCCCCGCCCCTGCTGCGCCCTGATTGGCTGCAGCCTCTCGCCTTCTGACGATGACGCTATGAGGACTACTAATATTACTAGCGATAAGATAATAATAATTATTAACACATGTTATTATTATTATTGTTGTTATTATTATTAGCTGATGTATTGTTCCTGATTAGTACCGCCTCTGATCTCAGTCTCAGTCTCAGCTCTGCTGGCTGGATTATCTGATGAACTACATTTCTGACCGGTCGTGCTCTGCGGTGTTGATTAGCTGACCGGTGATCAGACTCTTTACTGCATTATCTGCTGGACAATGTTTTGGGTGATTCACTGCCCTGTTTATAGAATCATTTACTGGATTATTAGTGTATTGGTGCTGTTGGGTGACTGTACAGCTGCTGCGCGGTTTGTTGTATTATTCAGTGAATTAAATCATTTCTAGGAATGCTTTTAAAGCTGTTTTAGTCTTTCAAGCTCTAAATGTGCACGGACTCTATTATAAACCATGAAAAACTAGACATGTGAAGATACACTGTTAAACACATTCATAGCAGATACTGAATCATTCATAGTAGATACTGAATCATTCATAGCAGATACTGAATCATTCATAGCAGATACTGAATCATTCATAGTAGATACTGAATCATTCATAGCAGATACTGAATCATTCATAGTAGATACTGAATCATTCATAGAAGATACTGAATAATTCATAGTAGATACTGAATCATTCATAGTAGATGCTGAATCATTCATAGACGATACTGAATCATTCATAGTAGATACTGAATCATTCATAGTAGATACTGAATCATTCATAGAAGATACTGAATCATTCATAGAAGATACTGAATAATTCATAGTAGATACTGAATCATTCATAGAAGATACTGAATCATTCATAGCAGATACTGAATCGTTCATAATAGATACTGAATAATTCAATAATTCTCTGATACGGCATCAGTTCACAGTTCAAAAAATACTTTTTTTACTTTTTAAAATACAGTTTAAAATAAATTACGCTTGTTTAGTTTGCACCGTTCCTCGATTCATATAGTTTTCTTACTACCGTTACATGTTAAAAGGCGCTGTGGGTTGTTCTTTGTTTATTGTTTCTTTGTTTCTTTCTTTGTTTGTTTGTTTGTTTGTTTGTTTTGTTTGTTTGTTTCAGCGCCGCTCAGATTAGAGGCGAGTTTTGCCGGAATGCGGGTGGAAATAAAAATCAGCTCCGGCTGGTCCGGCGCTGTAAAAGATCCGGGTAAAACTGAGTCCAACAGCAACGTTCCGGAGTAAATCCAACTCAGGGCTGCGTCCCAAACCGCGCACTACACCACCACACTGTTAAAGAGATGGTTCTCCGAGGGTTCTTAGAAAAGACAATGGTTTTATGTAGAACCACGCGTCCTATGTAGAAACATTTCACGCCTAAATGTTCGTTTGCGTGATGAAACGGTTCTTCAGCTCGAGAGCGGAGAGCGTTTAGTCCCATAAACGGAAACAATGCGCTCCAAATGTGTTTATCAGCCCTGTCGACTGAAACGGCGAAACCCGCAGCTTTAAACCTGCTTTACTGTTTCATATCGATTCAATATTTAATATAAACCAGTCCTTCATTACCTGTTTTATTTTTGTGGTTGTTTGAAGTAACTGGAATTATCTCTCGGGGCTGTAAATCAAATGTTAAAATGCATCTCATTTCATTTCATTTAACTCAGAATTTCAAAGTTTTTGAAATGTGTTCGTAATAAAATATGAATGTATTATTTACAGTTTAATTTATTAATCTGTCAATCTGTTAATCTGTTAATCTGACAAATAATAATCTAGAACAGCAGCTGCGAGTCATTCAACCTTTAAACGCTGCAGTGCTGATAGAGTCCATAGGGTGGCGCTGTGTCCAAGCTTTTCTCAGAAACGGATTTACAATATTGTACGTATATGTGTTCAATAATAATAATAATAATAATAATGATGATGACGATGATGATAATGATAATGTTGATGATGCTGATGATGATGACGATAACAACAATGATAATAATAATAATAATAATAATAACAACAACAATAATAATGATGATGATGATGATGATGAAGATGATGCTTATAATGATGATGATAACAACAATGATAATAATAATAATAATGATGATGATGATGATGACGAAGATGATGCTTATAATGATGATGATAACAACAACAATAATGATAACAATAATAATAATGATGATGATGATGATGATGACAATAACAACAACAACAACAATGACAATAATAATAATAATAGTAATGATAATAATAATGATGACAATAATAATAATAATAATAATAGTAATGATAATAATAATGATGATGATAATAATAATAATAATAATAATAATAATAATAATAATGTACAGTTTCCAGCTGTCTGTCATCCTGTTTCTCAGCCATGTGTGTTGGTTTATTCTCTCTGGAGGATTTTTGACTGAAACAGAGCTCTAATGACCTCTAAGCCGCCTGCTGATTGACCCTTTAAAGGGCTCAAGTCCTACATTTCCATCTTACTGTTTGTCAGAAAGTCCCCATAAACCGCCTGTGTGCGTGTTTTGTGCAATAAAACAGTCATAAATCATATTTACACGATCATTTTCTGACCTCCCTCCATCCCTCACTGTTCAACAGGCTGTGCCGTTAAGACTGAGGGGCTAAACCTCTGTAGGCCGAGTAGGCACACACGTTAACATGCAGATTTTGTGACATCACAAAATAATGAATTCAGAACAGACAGTTTAGTTTTTATGTATGGACTGTATGAATGGTGTGATTTGAGCAGCATTTACACATGACATCAAACTCTTTTATGCTTCATATAGTTATTAATACATTTCATTTTAACACTTTCTTTAAACTTACAGATCAGTTTTAAAGTAGATCCTGAATAATTCATTAAATATTCATAGTAGATTCTGAATAATTCATAGCAGATCCTGAATAATTAATTAAATATTCATAGTAGATTCTGAATAATTCATAGTAGATTCTGAAAAATTCATTACATATTCATAACACATGCTGAATAATTCATAGCAGATCCTGAATAATTAATTAAATATTCATAGCAGATACTGAATAATTCAAAGTAGATTCTGAATAATTCATAGTAAATACTGAATAATTCACAGTAGATACTGAATATTTTGTAGTAGTATTCATATTACTTTTCCCACACTCCCACACTCTCACACTCTCACACTCCCACACTCCCACACTCCCACACTCCCGCACTCCCACATTCCCACACTTCCACACTCCCACACTCCCGCACTCCCACATTCCCACACTTCCACACTCCCACACTCCCGCACTCCCACATTCCCACACTTCCACACTCCCGCACTCCCACATTCCCACACTTCCACACTCCCACACTCCCGCACTCCCACATTCCCACACTTCCACACTCCCGCACTCCCGCACTTCCACACTTCCACACTCCCAAACAAAAACAAAGCTTCTTTTCTTCTTTCCTCCCTGAAATCAGGTGCAACTCGCAGCTTAACACCGTTGCCCTTCTGTTTGACCCGGGCTGCGTCTCAGCTCAGTGATGTGGAGGCTGAGAGATCCGAGGGCCGTTGAGCTCTGATGAGTGACGGAAGCGCTGACTGAGCATGAGGACGTAGCTGGACTGCAGCTTTACTGGATCATTAGTACTGTGGGTCTGTGCAGAAAGTGGGTCAGTACAATCAGGATCATTAGGACTTCTGAACTTCAGAGAACTTCTTAAAACCTCTCATATTCTCAGCTCCATTAAACCCTGAGGCCCATTATTCAGTAAAGACATCAGTGAAGGCTGAGCGAGGCATTCTTCACTCAGCCACTCTTCCACCAATTTTTAAATATGGTTATGACAGTTGGATGAGCGGTTTGGTGTGAAACGCTCTGTTCTAGGTAAACTTACCGAGTCAGAACCGTTCACAGTGGTGGTGATGGGAACCAGACGTCCCTCTAAAAGCTCCTCACAGAAAGTTCCTACATGAACTGGTTCTGAATTCACTGCCTGATGACTGAGACGCTGTTTTATGAGAGTATTATGATAAAGTTTTGGTATAAAATACATACACACATAAATATATCGATATTTTATGTATATGTACATAAAAAGTAATATATTCAAAATACCTTTACAGCACATCTCACTGAAGCAGAGGGGGAATCTCTGCGCTGTAAACTGTATTTAACTAACACTGTTCCTCACTGTTACTGGTTGGCAGTTTTCTTCACTTCTTCTGTAATGGTCAAATTTAAAATGGCTTTCCACAAGGGTTAGGAGTGTTTATGGGAATTTCTGACCGTTCTTCCAGAAGCACATTTGTGAGGTCAGACACTGATGTTGGACGAGAAGGTCTGGCTCACAGTCTCCGCTCTAATTCATCCCAAAGGTGTTCTATGGGGTTGAGGTCAGGACTCTGTGCAGGCCAGTCAAGTTCTTCCACACCAAACTGGCTCATCCACGTCTTTATGGACCTGCTTTGTGCACTGGTGTGCAGTCATGTTGGAGCAGGAAGGGGTCGTCCCCAAACTGTTCCCATGAAGTTGGGAGTGTGAAATTGTCCAAAATCTCTTGGTGCTGAAGCTTTAAGAGTTCCTTTCAGTGGAACTAAGGGGCCGAGCCCAACTCCTGAAAAACAACCCCACACCATGATCCCCCCTCCACCAAACTTTACACTCGGCACAATGCAGTCAGACAAGTACCGTCTCCTGGCAACCACCAAACCCAGACTCGTCCATCAGATTCCCAGACAGAGAAGCGTGATTGGTCACTCCAGAGAACTCGTCTCCACTGCTCTAGAGTCCAGTGGCGGCGCTTTACACCACTGCATTCCACGCTTTGCATTGTGCTTGGTGATGTAAGGCTTGGATGCAGCTGCTCGGCCATGGAAACCCATTCCATGAAGCTCTCTACGCTGTTCTTGAGCTGATCTGAAGGCCACATGAAGTTTGGAGGTCTGTAGTGATGGACTCTGCAGAAAGTCGGTGACCTCTGTGCACTATGCCCCTCAGCATCCGCTGACCGCTCTGTCATTTTACGTGGGCGACTACTTCATGGCTGAGTTGCTGTCGTTCCCAATCGCTTCCACTTTGTTATAATCCCACTGACAGTTGACTGTGGAATATTTAGTAGTGAGGAAATTTCACGACTGGACTTGTTGCACAGGTGGCGTCCGATCACGGCACCACACTGGAACTCACTGAGCTCCTGAGAGCGACCCATTCTTTCACTAATGTCTGTAGAAGCAGTCTGCAGGCCTAGGGGCTCGGCTTTATACACCTGTGGCCATGGAAGTGACTGGAACACCTGGATTCAATGATTTGGATGGGGGAGTGAAAACTTTTGGAAATGTAGTGTGTGTATGTGTATATAAATATATATATATATATATATATATATATATGTATACACACACACACACACACACGCACACACACACACACACACACACACACTCACCAGCCACTTTATTAGGTACATTATTTTGCTAGTAAAAGCAAAACTTCAGCAAGTCGTCTTGACCACCTCTACAGGCCTAAATGCATTGAGCTGCAGCCGTGTGATTGGCTGATCAGCTGTTTGTGTTAACAAGGAACTGAACAGGTGTACCTAATAAAGTGGCCGGTGAGTGTATATATATAAATTTTATTTCACCAACCATTTGCAGTGCTATAGAGACCAATTTTCAAAAAGGGATTTATCTAGAACCATATAACCATCCATCCATCCATTTTCTAAGCCGCTTCTCCGTCAGGGTCGCGGGGGGTGCTGGAGCCTATCCCAGCGGTCATCGGGCAGAAGGCAGGATACACCCTGGACAGGTCACCAGTCCATCGCAGGGCAATGAACCATCTACAACCATCTACGCTCTCCATAAATCTGTCGAACCATTTCACCATGCAGTGCTGTGTAATAGAAGAACCCTTTGTAGTGCTATAGAGAACCATTTTCAAAAAAGGATTTATCTAGAACCACCTACATTCTCCATAAATCTGTCGAACCATTTCACCATGCAGTGCTGTGTAATAGAAGAACCATTTTAGTGCTATAGAGAACCATTTTCAAAAAAGGATTTATCTAGAACCACCTACATTCTCCATAAATCTGAAGAACCATTTCACCATGCAGTGCTGTGTAATAGAAGAACCATTTTAGTGCTATAGAGAACCATTTTCAAAAAAGGATTTATCTAGAACCACCTACATTCTCCATAAATCTGAAGAACCATTTCACCATACAGTGCTGTGTAATAGAAGAACTCTTGTAGTGCTACAGAGAACCATTTTCAAAAAAGGATTTATCTAGAACCACCTACATTCTCCATAAATCTGAAGAACCATTTCACCATGCAGTGCTGTGTAATAGAAGAACCATTTGCAGTGCTATAGAGAGCCAATTTCAAAAAGGATTTATCTAGAACCACCTACTTTCTCCATAAATCTGAAGAACCATTTCACCATACAGTGCTGTGTAATAGAAGAACTCTTGTAGTGCTACAGAGAACCATTTTCAAAAAAGGATTTATCTAGAACCACCTACATTCTCCATAAATCTGAAGAACCATTTCACCATGCAGTGCTGTGTAATAGAAGAACCATTTGCAGTGCTATAGAGAGCCAATTTCAAAAAGGATTTATCTAGAACCACCTACTTTCTCCATAAATCTGAAGAACCATTTCACCATACAGTGCTGTGTAATAGAAGAACCCTTTGTGGTGCTACAGAGAACCATTTTCAAAAAAAGGATTTATCTAGAACCACCTACATTCTCCATAAATCTGAAGAACCATTCACCATGCAGTGCTGTGTAATAGAAGAACCCTTTGTAGTGCTACAGAGAACCATTTTCAAAAAAGGATTTATCTAGAACCATATATCCATCCATCGATCCATCTTCTAAGCCGCTTCTCCGTCAGGGTCGCGGGGGGTGCTGGAGCCTATCCCAGCGGTCATCGGGCAGAAGGCAGGATACACCCTGGACAGGTCACCAGTCCATCGCAGGGCAATGAACCATCTACAACCATCTACGCTCTCCATAAATCTGTCGAACCATTTCACCATGCAGTGCTGTGTAATAGAAGAACCCTTTGTAGTGCTATAGAGAACCATTTTCAAAAAAGGATTTATCTAGAACCACCTACATTCTCCATAAATCTGTCGAACCATTCACCATGCAGTGCTGTGTAATAGAAGAACCCTTTGTAGTGCTACAGAGAACCATTTTCAAAAAAGGATTTATCTAGAACCACCTACATTCTCCATAAATCTGAAGAACCATTTCACCATACAGTGCTGTGTAATAGAAGAACCCTTTGTAGTGCTACAGAGAACCATTTTCAAAAAAGGATTTATCTAGAACCACCTACATTCTCCATAAATCTGAAGAACCATTTCACCATACAGTGCTGTGTAATAGAAGAACTCTTTGTAGTGCTATAGAGAACCATTTTCAAAAAAGGATTTATCTAGAACCACCTACATTCTCCATAAATCTGAAGAACCATTTCACCATACAGTGCTGTGTAATAGAAGAACCATTTTAGTGCTATAGAGAACCATTTTCAAAAAAGGATTTATCTAGAACCACCTACATTCTCCATAAATTTGAAGAAGAACCATTTCACCATGCAGTGCTGTGTAATAGAAGAACCATTTTAGTGCTATAGAGAACCATTTTCAAAAAAGGATTTATCTAGAACCACCTACATTCTCCATAAATCTGAAGAACCATTTCACCATACAGTGCTGTGTAATAGAAGAACCATTTTAGTGCTATAGAGAACCATTTTCAAAAAAGGATTTATCTAGAACCCCCTACATTCTCCATAAATCTGAAGAACCATTCACCATGCAGTGCTGTGTAATAGAAGAACCCTTTGTAGTGCTACAGAGAACCATTTTCAAAAAAGGATTTATCTAGAACCACCTACATTCTCCATAAATCTGAAGAACCATTTCACCATACAGTGCTGTGTAATAGAAGAACTCTTTGTAGTGCTATAGAGAACCATTTTCAAAAAAGGATTTATCTAGAACCACCTACATTCTCCATAAATCTGAAGAACCATTTCACCATACAGTGCTGTGTAATAGAAGAACCATTTTAGTGCTATAGAGAACCATTTTCAAAAAAGGATTTATCTAGAACCACCTACATTCTCCATAAATTTGAAGAAGAACCATTTCACCATGCAGTGCTGTGTAATAGAAGAACCATTTTAGTGCTATAGAGAACCATTTTCAAAAAAGGATTTATCTAGAACCACCTACATTCTCCATAAATCTGAAGAACCATTTCACCATACAGTGCTGTGTAATAGAAGAACCATTTTAGTGCTATAGAGAACCATTTTCAAAAAAGGATTTATCTAGAACCACCTACATTCTCCATAAATCTGAAGAACCATTTCACCATGCAGTGCTGTGTAATAGAAGAACCATTTGCAGTGCTATAGAGAGCCAATTTCAAAAAGGATTTATCTAGAACCACCTACATTCTCCATAAATCTGAAGAACCATTTCACCATACAGTGCTGTGTAACAGAAGAACCCTTTTAGTGCTATAGAGAACCATTTTCAAAAAAAGGATTTATCTAGAACCACCTACATTCTCCATAAATCTGAAGAACCATTTCACCATACAGTGCTGTGTAACAGAAGAACCCTTTTAGTGCTATAGAGAAGTGCTATTAGATCTTTAATGTCTACAGAACATCAAAGTTAATGAGGATTAAAAGCTGGACTCGATACTTTGTTTCGATGTGTTTGTGTTCTTTATTCGTCTGTGCGTCATGACGCAGCACGCCTGGGACGCAGGGGAGGAGGGCGGGGCTGAAGCACAGAGGGGGAGGAGCCGACCGAGGAGGGAGGGGCAGGTGGAGTGGGCGAGAGAGGATTCAGTCGCAGTCTCTCTCTCTCTCTCTCTCTCTCTCTCTCTCTGATCCTTCAGGCTGAGTTTATTTACTCCGCGCGGACCTGCAGCGATGGCGCTGTGCGCGCGATAGACACACGCGCACACACAGGCAGCAGAGAGACTATAGGAGCGGAGGAGTGAGAGAGAGTGAGAGAGTGCGCGAGACTGTTTGTTTGGACCCTGAAGATGAAGTTCGCTGAGCACCTCTCAGCCCACATCACCCCGGAGTGGAGGAAGCAGTACATCCAGTATGAGGTAGTGTCTCTCTCCCTCTCTGTCTCCCTCTCTCTCTTTCTCTGTCAGTCTGTCTGTCTCTCTCTCTTTCTCTGTCAGTCTGTCTGTCTCTGTCTCTCTCTCTCTCTCTCTCTCTCTCTCTCTCTCTCTCTCTGTATCTCTCTCTCTCTCTCTCTCTCTCTCTCTCTCTCTCGGGGGTCACGCCGGTCACACAGTTTTAGGTGCTTTTACCTGCAGGACCCTCTCAGTGAACTTTGGAGCTGAATTATGGCGCGTGCTGAGTCAGACCACCCAACTGAACAAGGACCATTAGAACCTTAAACCTTCCGGTTTTGCTTTCTAATGAGAACTGGCTCCATGTTCTCCACTAGTTTCCTGTAGAGCACATGTAGATCCCATTAGGAAACCATCAAATGCATGTGGAATCAGCCTTTGGTCACCTGTTAGACCTTTAGAGTCCTTTACACTGTCATATCAACCTGTTAAACGAGCCAAAACATGATAGAACCACGAGGAACCGACAGAAACACTTAATGGGTTCTATGTTTTTTTCAGCAGAGTACTTCTGGGCTATTCTCGTGGTTCTCCAGGGGTTCTTTAGTAAAGCCAGTGAACCATTTAAATGCTGAAATGGTTGAATGAGTTGTGTATGGTTCTCTATAGAACCTTTCTGAAAGTGGTTCCATATAACACCAAAAAAGGGTTCTGCTATTGTGTACACGCTTGACAGCGTAACAATAGCAGGATGGATCTATATAGATCCATATACAGCACATTCTCCATCAGTCTGAAGGACCAAGGAAGCATGAAATGGTTCTATATAGGATTCATGGTTCTGAATATAAAGAACGCTTGGAGAACCGTGTAGGATTAAGGGTTATTCTGGTCATTGTGGCACACTAATCCTGATCACAATTATTTTCATTTATCCCAGTTTATTCTGTCTTATTCTCACTTATCCCAGTTTATTTTGTCTTATTCTGATTTATCCCAGTTTATTCTGTCTTATTTTCACTTATCCCATTTTATTCTGTCTTATTCTGATTTATCCCAGTTTATTCTGTCTTATTCTCACTTATCCCAGTTTATTCTGTCTTATTCTGATTTATCCCAGTTTATTCTGTCTTATTCTGATTTATCCCATTTTATTCTGTCTTATTCTGATTTATCCCAGTTTATTCTGTCTTATTCTCACTTATCCCAGTTTATTCTGTCTTATTCTGATTTATCCCAGTTTATTCTGTCTTATTCTGATTTATCCCAGTTTATTCTGTCTTATTCTCACTTATCCCAGTTTATTTTGTCTTATTTTCAATTATCCCATTTTATTCTGTCTTATTCTCACTTATCCCATTTTATTCTGTCTTATTCTCACTTATCCCAGTTTATTCTGTCTTATTCTCACTTATCCCAGTTTATTCTGTCTTATTCTCACTTATCCCAGTTTATTCTGTCTTATTCTCACTTATCCCAGTTTATTCAGGCTTATTCTCACTTATCCCAGTTTATTCTGTCTTATTCTCACTTATCCCAGTTTATTCTGTCTTATTCTGATTTATCCCAGTTTATTCTGTCTTATTCTGATTTATCCCAGTTTATTCTGTCTTATTCTCACTTATCCCAGTTTATTCTGTCTTATTCTCACTTATCCCATTTTATTCTGTCTTATTCTCACTTATCCCAGTTTATTCTGTCTTATTCTCACTTATCCCAGTTTATTCTGTCTTATTCTCACTTATCCCAGTTTATTCTGTTTTATTCTGAATTATCCCAGTTTACTCTGCCTTATTCTGATTTATCCCAGTTTATTCTGTCTTATTCTCATTTATCCCAGTTTATTCTGTCTTATTCTCATTTATCCCAGTTTATTCTGTCTTACTCTGATTTGTCCCAGTTTATTCTGTCTTACTCTGATTTATCCCAGTTTACTCTGCCTTATTATAAATTATCCCAGTTTACTCTGCCTTATTCTGATTTATCCCAGTTTACTCTGGTTTATTCTAATTTATCCCAGTTTATTCTGTCTTATTCCCATTTATCCCAGCTTGTTCTGGCTTGTTTTGACTAATTCCATGGATAATTCTCTCTTATCCTGGCTTGAATTTCTCTGAATTATTAGTGAGTACTGTCACTCATCCTGGATTATTCTGAGTTGTTCTGATTTATTCTGATTGTATTCTAATAGGTTCTGGTTTATTCCGGGTAATTTTCATGAATTCTGAGTTATTCTGGGCAGTTCTGCTTTATAATGGCTCATTCTGAGTGAATGTATTCTGAATTGTATTTAGCTTATTTTCTTATATTCTGATTCAGATTATTCTGAATTATTAAAAGTTTTTCCTTGTTTCTTCTGGGTTATTTTGATTTATCATGATTTACTCTGGTTTATCCTGGGTTATTCTAATTTTTCGTGGTTTACTCAGGTTTATCATGGGTTATTCTGATTTATCTTGAGTTACTCTGTCTTATTTTTAGTTATTCTGATTTATCCTGATTTACTCTGTCTTATCCTCAGTTATTCTGATTTTTCCTGATTTACTCTGTCTTCTCCTCAGTTATTCTGATTTTTCCTGATTTACTCTGTTTTATCCTCAGTTATTCTGATTTTTCCTGATTTACTCTGGCTTATCCTGAGTTATTCTGATTTTTCCTGATTTACTCTGTCTTATCCTCAGTTATTCTGATTTATTGTAATTGATTCGGGGCTATTCGGGCTTATTTTGAGTCATTCTGGCTCATTCTGAGTTAAGTTATTCTCAGTTATTGTGGAGTATTCCCACTCCTGCTGGTTTATTCTGGATTATTCTGAATTAACCTGCCCTATCCCGAGGTTTTCGCAGCTCTCCGACCTTTAGCAGAAGGCTATAAAAACTGGAAAGAGCTGTAAAAGCCTAAGAGCCGCCCGCTTTGACAGATATGACAGTCCTGAGGTCCACAGGGAGAGATTCAGTATGAAAAACGCGCCGAGCAAACAGGTTC
>NC_051238.1:2429121-2459121 GCF_015220715.1 Pygocentrus nattereri | reverse complement strand
CATCTTCAGAATTCAGCCTAAAGGAGGACACGTTTCTCAACCACATTTCAAGGGTCTTCTGTGTTCTTCTGAAATATTTGCTTGTGACTTTTCTGACCGTTATTGTGAGTCAAATTTAAAATGTGATTAGATTTTTATACATTAAGGTCCAGCCCTGTTATTTTTGGCCACACATGCTGAAATATCCACTTTTTCTAGCTTGAGGTTTGAATGCTGCCATTCACTGCAGCGTTTACTATTTACTCAATCGTGGTTGTGACATCACAACAACACAAGACTGCTGCTTCTGGGTGGTCTAATTCATCTACTTGAATTTTACAACCTTTGTGTTTCTGGCTTAAATTTTCCCACATAACGGAGAATTCCACCTTATTTTTAAATTGCTTCAGGTATCCAGTGTGTGAGGTGTAAACAGAGAGATTCAGAGGGTTTGGTGTGAAGTGGTTCAGATGTCTTTACAGTGGTGGTGATGGGAACCAGGCGTCGCCATGACTACAACACAAATAGAGCCGTTTTATTTACTATCCAGAACCACCAGAGAACCTACACGAGTCTTTTGAGTTTATATGGAATGTTGATGATGGAAAAATAGAGGAAAATCTGGAATAATTATGGATTCAAATGGTTTCAAATACATTTTAAGCCAAAACCATTTCATGTAGGAACTTTACGTAAGGAGCTTTTAAAGGTGGACGTCTGGTTCCTATCACCACCACTGTGAACGGTTCTGACTCGGTAAGTTTCTTTAGAACAGAGTTTCACACCAAACCACTCAGAACCGCACAGTTTACATCGTAAACCTTTAGTTATGCTGTAATTTTGAAGAATCTGTGGAGTTTCTCGTTGTTGATGATGTAAAAAAACATAAATTATAAAATAGCTTGTGATTTGAAAAATTTCAAATTATGATTTTGATACAAAAAAACGATTCATCTTTCAGCACCAGCCTGTAAAATGAGACACCAGAAATGCCAAAAGGGACAAAAATCTGACAAAAATATAAAGTTTTTCCTTTTTTGCAGAACAAAACCCAGATCTTGAGCATATGTCAGTCCACTGGCTTGATAAGGTGGCACCCTGCTGACCACTGGCCACCACTGGTCCACCTTTGGACCAGCCAGATTACTGTCCTGCATGCAAGCTCTAACTAGTTTTTCATTTTTAATCTCCTCAAACAGATTTTAGACACTCAGAGCTTTTTGGTTTAGAAAATAAACTCGGACAAATATTACAAACAACTGAAAAGAAAAAAAAAAAGACTATGTAAATGATTTTACGCCGTGACACTGTGCTGAGATTAGAATTATTCACCGACTTTTTAAGGATGACTAAAGAAATTAAGAAAGAAAGCAGAAGTAAATTGGACTATGAGTGGAAACTGAGTGATGATGAGCGGAATTTTGTCCATTATTCTGCATGAACTGTGGTGGGCCGCCCACAGGGCCCACTGTCCTCTCGCTATCAGGGAAACTCAGGTCCTAACAGCATATCTCCTCTTCTGCTGCACTGTCCTCCTGTCCTCACTGGGTCTCCTGTTGTTTCAGCGAGCGACGAGTCAGAAACGGGTCAGATGAAAGCACAGCTCGCTTTTGTGATCCATAGCTGCGTCTTCTGAGGGTTAAATGACGGTTTTCTGAGGAATCTGCCGCCGTTGTGCTGCAGCTCTAAGGCAGAAGGCCGTTTCCATGCCTACAGCTAAGGTCTGCGCTCTGATTAGAATGTATGGATCCGACCGAGAGACAGCAGAGACACACAGGCTGCTCCTCTCTCTCCCGCTGGGACGACATCTGCTCTCGGCCTTGGACACTCAGGTCCACCCACCTCCCTCCGCAACACACAGACTCTATAAGAAGAGCTGGGCTTGTGCTGCACCTGTAGACTGCAGTGTTAGTGCTGATAGACTCCGCCCACTCTGTGTCATCCCAGTCAGACCCGCCCCCTCATCCCAAATGTAGCACGTCAATCAAGACATTTTGTCTTTGTTAGGCTGGAATTCTGTAGCCACACACCTAAAAATGATGGTTCTTCACTATATCTTCTGTATATGGTTCTATGTAGAACCATCTTAAAAGTGATTCTATATAGCACCAAAAAGGGTTTTTCTATTGTAACAAGCTTGACATCCTAATAATAACCTTAAAAACCTTTTTGGTGCTATCTAGAATCCATTTCTAAAAGGTTCTATATAGAACCATCTACAGCACACTCTCCATTAGTCTAAGGAATCCTTTCATGAACAATGCAAAGAACCTTTTAATCATGCAGAGGATTGTGTGAGTGTTCGTGGTTCTATATAGAACCATTTTCTTCACTAAAAACGCTAGTTGGTTCTATATAGCACCAAGAAGAGTTCTTCTATTGTAACAAGCTTGACATCGTAACAATAAAAGAACCCTTTTTGGTGCTATATAGAACTCTTTTCAAAAATGTTCTATGTAGAACCACATTCTATATCAATCTAAAGAACCCTTTCATGATTGATGCAAACAACTCTGATCGTGCAGAGGGTTCTTTGAGTGTTCATCGCTCCATATAGAACCATCTTCTTTACTAAAGAACCCTAGAAGAACCATCTTTTTAAGAGTGTAGTAAAGAAAATGGTTCTATATAAAACCAAAAAAGAACAACAGACAATAATTACGTAAACAGCTATTCTTGTTTTTAAATACGTCATAAGAAACGTAAAATTAAAAATATTAAATAGATTTTTTTGCGTTCCCTGTTCTCTTATCTGTGTTAGTGGCAGTATATGGTTATGTAGATCACAGAAAATTGGAAATTGAACAAAAATACAAACTAATGAGTAACAAGCTCCGCCCACTCGCTGCTCAGCCGGCAGTTCGTTCTCCAGCTCCTTACACTAAATTCCCAAACTGTCGTCACCACTGAGCAGCTTTTCAGTCGGCAGCTGTGACAGAAGAACAGCTGAACAACCTGGAATCAGTCAGAAATGAACCCAACACCATTCGCCAGACGTGTCTGATCTTCAGAGTCGGACCAAATCAGACTGAGCCATAAAACTGAGCCAATATCAGGTTCAGCTCAGTTTGGTCAGTTTCTCCAGATCAGTATTAATGTTGTTTTGTTCCAGTCGGTCTGTAAAGCTTCTTACAGCCCGTTTAGTGTTGGGTTCATTTCTGGCTGATTCCAGGTTGTTCTGCTGTTCTTCTGTCACAGCTGCTGACTGAAAAGCTGCTCAGTGGAGACGACAGTTTGGGAATTTGCTCTATAAATAACCTCACCTTGCCTGTGTGAGTGTGTTTGTATACATAACATAAGCCCCTCCCCCCTTCCACCCACTTTACTCTGATAGGCTGCGCCCACATGCCTAGTTTGATTGTTTACAGTGGTTTCCATGATGTAGTGGTCTGCACTCGTGTGGATATCCCACAGTGTTTTGCAGTGTGGGACTAGTTTTCAGTGCTTTGCATTGGAGCGGGTGGGAACCCAGGCCCCTGCAGGTGGGAGCGGGACCAAACGTGCAAGAAGAGGAATCCACAAATTAATGAACGGCCTAAATAAAGTAGAACAAACACTTAATCATATATATAAAAAATCTAAAATCAGGACAGTGAAACAGTTCAAATGAATGAAGTTGTTGTGAAGAGCTGTGAAGCAGCCGATCACATTAACATCACACAGATTCTCGTCGCTTTGAGATGGCACAGCCTTCAGGCTGATGGCCACCGCTGCCAAAAATAATTCCTGCTTTGTGATTAAATGGTGAAAAAATGTTGGGTGACGTTACTCACCGTGAGCCTGATGACCATGACTGCCCAGCAGAGAGTGATGTGTTTGTGAATAGTCGTAGATATTGGATGCCAGTTCAAGCTGTGCGGGCGGGAGCAGGACTAATGATTCCGATTTTAGGCGGAAGTGGGATGAAATCATGTTGCAATGGGACTGAAAAAGCAGTCCTGCACAGACCTCTAACATGAGGCACTGTGGAGGCATTAACACTGTAGCTTGCACTGTCAGTAAAACAGGCGCAGTAATTAAAGGGAATGAACGTGGTGACAGCAAATGAAGTGCTCTCAGTAGTCTGGGGATCAATCCATCAGACCGCTGCTTACTACCCTGCTTTATCTATTATTCCCACCGACACTTTGGGGGGAGTAGGGTTGGGGGTCATTACTGTTACAAATCCTTATTGAGACTGAGAAACTGCATTTAATTTAGCTCTGGATGGGGAAGCATATCTGCCCTAGTGTAATTGCCCCCGCTCCTTTTTGGGTGAGAGCAGCCCCTCTAATTCGATGAGGTGTTTGACAATTTTAT
Source organism: Pygocentrus nattereri (assembly GCF_015220715.1). NCBI lineage: Eukaryota > Metazoa > Chordata > Actinopteri > Characiformes > Serrasalmidae > Pygocentrus > Pygocentrus nattereri. Next base: position 2,454,843 of record NC_051238.1, on the reverse strand, counting down.
AGCATAAAATCGGAATAACCTACTGATTTATAGCTATTAGACTTCAGGTCCTACAGCCAGTCAGGCTAACAGTTATGTCATGTCGTTGCTGATAAACAACCAACGTTGTTATGTAAAAAAAAATGCAAGAAACAGATCAGTGTCCTTTCAGTCTGCGTCCATCGAAGTGGACAAATGGCTCTACCAAGTGGCTGGAGGAGTCATATTTACGACCCCGTCGTCATGGCGTTAATGCCGTATTTAGACACACTTCGGATCATTATGAATTTGGATTATTATGACATAAAAATCACTTGAGGGAACAGGCAGGTGAAACTCTTTACTTGGCATTTGTGTTTCAACACGCCAGATCAGGGGTCGGTACCCCAAATGTTACTAACCTTAGGAGCCTCAACATTTTAAGTCCATTTTACCATCTTGGCTGTAAATGTGTCTCAGTATGTGTTAATTTAGTAGCAAAAATATAGTATAAATGAAAACACAGACTCACTTCGCTCTGTTTTACGCTTTAGTTCAGCTATAGCTGCTTTTCTCGCATCTCCAGCAGGAAACCTTTCCGCAAAAGTAGAACAGTTTCTTGTAAAATGTCTCTCGACTCTCAAATGTTTACAATGACTGAAGTTTCTCATTCGCCAGCTTCTTGTTTCAGTTTTCTTGTTGCACTTGTTGCCTGAGGCAGCAGAATGTAACTGCTGCACCATTTAAGGTGGAATGGGAGAATTTGATCAAGACCTTTAGCTTTGTGACTTTATGCTGTTGGACAGTTTCTCTTTGCAGATTAAACGTATCATGAGACCAGCTGGAGTGACTATAAAAGTCCCTTCATGTCACAATTACTGATGTCCGTCTTAAATCTCTCTCTTTGCCATTTCGTAGCTACTAGCTGGGTGAGACTGTTGTCTGTGTTGCTATGGTGACCAGCCGTCTGCGCTGATCTTCAGGGTTAAAGGGTGAATCAGCAGTTCTACATTAACTCCAGTGTTTAAGACCATTTACTGTTAAACTGTGTTGAAGGATCAGCAAAGCTTTATTTTACTGTAGAGGAGGATTATTTTATTATTACCTACTGATCTGATTCAGCTGTGGAGCCGCGACAGGCCAGTAAAAGAGCGTCATGTTGTTGACCCCTGGAAAGGGAAAAGCTAGGTGGCTGCAGCCAGTGCCAGCCTTTTGTTACAGGCTAACGATAAATTGGGATCTCCTGTCTTTTCATTGTGTTCTGTGTGTTGCCTTTTCAATGCCGCGTCAATATTCACTACTTTGACTTTCATTATAACTTGACTTTAACGTCATTAACTCAACTGTGATGAAGTGCTAAACACAGACGTGCATGTATTGACCGACCGGGTCACCGTCTAATGTTTTATCCTCTCTGCGGACGGCCTGAAGACACAGATCTCTCCTTTTGCTGTCCTTCACTTTTCAGGGAAGGAAAGAAATCATAAATTGGGTTTTTTACATGCAAAACGTACCACAGCAGCTTTTAGAGGTGGTGGCGCTTGTATTTCCAAATTGGTGCTGATGCTTTGACCGGGTGTGTTTTCACCCAAAAGGGGGCGTGGTCGTTTGGACGACAGGGAAGTGATGCATGGCTGCTCTCATCTGCTAAATCTTAGTGTGCAGTAGCAGTGTGCTGAGTCAGCACCACCCCTCCACTTTGTCCGATTAGCAAGCCCAGGAAGGAACGCTGTGAGGAACCAAGACTCAAAAGAGCAACCTGTCCTCCTCTGGTCGACTCCAGATTGCAAAACAACTAACACAGCGGGAGCGATATGGAGCCGGAATAAAGAGTTTAACCATGATTAGTCACTTTTGTTTTACTTGCTCAAATTTAAAAGATTTGTTTCCATTTAAAACAAACAAAACCTCGTATCTCCAAAATTTTAACTTTACAGAAGGAAAAAACATACTTTACTTTTAATGGAAGTCAATGGAACCAGACATTTTTCCAAGGAATTTTGGGTCGTTTCTTTTAGTGCGTTCAACATAAAATTTGTGCACAATGTAAAGGACAGCAGCCATTTTCAAATGATTAAAAAATCTTAAAAATGTGAGTGAGTGTATATATCATATATATCATATACACAGTCAGTGAGTGTATATATCATATACACAGTCAGTGAGTGTATATATCATATACACAGTCAGTGAGTGTATATATCATATACACAGTCAGTGAGTGTATATATCATATACACAGTCAGTGTGTGTATATATCATATATATCATATACACAGTCAGTGAGTGTATATATCATATACACAGTCAGTGAGTGTATATATCATATATATCATATACACAGTCAGTGAGTGTATATATCATATATATCATATACACAGTCAGTGAGTGTATATATCATATACACAGTCAGTGAGTGTATATATCATATACACAGTCAGTGCATATAGCATGTGTGCATATATATCATATATGTCATGTCCTACTTTTAGGGAAAATGCCAAAGGCCCTTTGTTGAGTGAAAATCACGCATTACTGACTGTTTGTTTTTTCTTTCAGGCGTTTAAAGAGATGCTGTACGCAGCGCAGGACCAGGCGCCCTCCGTAGAAGGTAAGCAGACTCCCCTGAGCGGCCGAACCACGCCGGCTCAGCCAGGAATAACCGCCGCTATTTATAGAGAACATTCCAGAAATGTTGTGTCTCACTGCACTGTCCAGCTCCACACTGCAGCCTGGCAGGGGGCGGGGCTGGGGGCGGGGCTGGGTGTGTATGGGGCGGATCTTTAACTGTAATGAACGCTCCCCCCCCTTAAAAAAGATTCTTCAAGGGTTCTTTAGCAAAGAGAGTGGTTCTGTTTAGAACCTCTTTGTGCTTAAGTGGTTCTTTGCAGGGTGAAATTGTTCTTCTCATTGAAGGAGAATGCATTGTATATGGTTCTATATAGCACCAGAAAAGGGTTCTTCTATAGCAGAACCATATAGAATCTGAAGAACCATTTTACCATGCAAAGAAAAATTTAAGCATGACTTAGTTCTGTATGGAACTCGCAGTTAAAAATAGAACCATTCACTTTGCGAAGGAACACCTGAAGAGCCTGAAGAACGCTGTTGCTTTCAATGCTTTAATGGGACATTAATGTTTGTGACCGCACAACAAAGTTTCAGCACCTTTTAGACTGGACTGATAGATCTGGTGTGACTTAAAATACACCGAATGCGCAGTCAAAAGTTTGGGCGCACCTGGAAAATTGGGGGTGTTCAGGCTTTTGCATACGACTGTAACTGAAGGAACTGTTCAGTGGAATATCCACAACAAAAACAACACACACAGCTTTCTGGAAGGAGGTGCTCTTCATCACAGAGAGGCTGGAGGTGTGAGGGTGTGTGAGAGGAGGGTGAAGGTTGGTTGTGTGCCTCAGCGCTCGGAGCTTCTCGCCTGCACAGTGTTTGGGGGGTCTGTATGAGGGGTCTGCACTTCAGTTCCCTGTGCCCAGATCTTCATATTAGGGCTGCGCAGTGTGGAATGAACACAAGTGTTGTGAATATGCAGCTGCATGTTGTTACTGTGTCATGCCTTACTGTGCACTTTATTAAAAGGCCTGGGTTCTGCATTCCTTCCTGTGTTTTTCCCCCCATCTCCACTTATAACGTTAGTACGTGTTTATGTATCAGCAAGAGCCGTAATTCATTTCTACCTGACCGTTTTCCAACCTCTCTCTGTCCCTTACTATGTTTTCGTTACTGTGCCTTTAAAGCTGAGAGATGTAAATGACCTCTGCTCTGATTGGCTCCTTATTCAGCAAGCGGTCTGGGCTGAAACACTCCTTATAACTTCAGTGTGAATGGTGTATGCTGTATAGGCTGTTTGTGTAGTTTAGTTTCCATATATGTATGGAGTGGAGATCGAACCGTATGTTTGGGGCAGGATGTTCACACTGTGATTAATTAGAGAATCATTTGCATATTGCAGCAGTCTGTGGTATCAGTATCGCCGAAGCTGATATTACAGAAGTGATTGACAAACTACCGTAACTGCTGTGACTTTTTCAGTATCTAGTATGAATTATTCAGGATCTACTTTGTATTATTCAGTAACTAATGTGAATATCTACTACAAATTGCTCCAACCTCCCCGAATTATTCACTATCTACTACAAATTATTCGTCATCTACTATGAATCATTCAGTATCCACTATGAATTATTCAGCATCTACTATAAATTTCAGTATCTGCTATGAATTACTAAGTGTCTACTATGAATTATTAAGTGTCTACTATGAATTATTCAGCAACTACTAGACGTTATGCAGAATGTACTATGAATATTCACTATTTGCTGTGATTTATTTACTGTGCAGCTCTAATACAGAACATGGACATCAGTTTCATAGTAGATACTGAGGACTTTGTGTTTTCCTGAATAATTTGTAGTAATTCATTAAAAATAAGGTTGTTTAAAAGGTTAATGTGTGTTATCGTTGCTGGTGATTTTTTTTATGTAGAGGTAAAATGTGGTCACCTATAAAATACACATACAGTGCACTGAAACGTGTGAGGATGTGTCCTCTGCCGAGCTCCGACAGCTCTCAGGAGGCTGGAGGTGTGCTCCTGTCAGGCTGTAGTGGAGATGTCTTTTCCACTCACTGCTCTTGCTACAGCTCTGCCTGCAGAGTGTGTGTGTGTGTGTGTGTGTGTGTGTGTGTGTGTGTGTGTGTGTGTGTGTGTGTCTGTGTGTGAGCGCTTCTTTGACCTCACCATTTCATTTGTGTGTGTGTGTGTGAGGTGTGAATGGAGCAGTAGGAGCTGGTTGTGTGTGGTTTATGTGAGGAGATTGAGAGGCTTTTGGGAGAAAGAGAATGAGTGTATCTCCTCCCTGTGGACTAACCTGCTGCTCTGAGGGACAGAAATATAACATCAACAGACTCATACTTATCACTCTCTAGGGGTTACATGACTTCAGAGTTTTTAAAGTCGACAGTTATGTGATGAAAGTCGAGTCGGCGTCGACCAGTCGCTGCTGACGTCATGAATAAAACCACCGGAGATGCGAATGTTTTGTAACAAGCAACTTTAAAAATCCACGACACAGGCAGACTCCACAAGTCAGTAGAGCGTGACGTGCCCTTCCCAGTGAGCTCTGCATGGCATCGCTACCCTTCAGGGAACCGTAGATACAGGTCCTGGAAACTCTCATATTTGTATCTGACTTAGGCGCACCCTAGGCAGCTTTGCAGACCTGCTCATCTGCAACAGAGAGCCAGAGAAATTTAAAGTGTCTGAGTTTTGATGCACTCTGGATTGGCAGAGAAATGTTAGAACAATGCCAGACTCCACAGGTCAGTAGAGGTTGATGTGATCTTTTGCTCGGGCCCTGGATGGCAATACTAGCCTTCCAGGAACCAGAGATATGCACACCCTAGGTGGCATTGCTGGAATGGTCTTCTGCAGCAGAGCTACAGAAATTTACAGTGCATTCTCTCAGTTGAGCCCTGGATGGCAATGCTAGTCTTCAGAGAACTGGAGCTACGGACCCTGGAATCTCCCAAATCTCTCATTTAGACCACCGTAATGACACAAATAAGAGTAACCCACATTAGGCTGCCTCTCCAACAGCACATGGCTTTTTACTGTAGTCTTTGGGAAAGTGGAGATGATGACATTCAACATCTGATCCTTGAAGCTCTGTAGATCAGTGGAGTTAAATATTAGAATGAAGCCAAACTCCACAAGTCAGTAGAGCGTGATGTGCCCATTCCGATGAACCCTGGTTTGCATTGCTGAGGCGTCATACATGGTCGAATTTATACAGCAGTTATAGGTGAAGCTGCACTCTGATTGGTTGAGACTCATTATCAGTAACAGCAAAGGTGGAGCGCTTCTCAGCCATACAGTTGTATGCAAAAGTTTGGGAGCCACTGAATGCTAATATGACAAAGAGCTAAGGATGAGTGACTCTAGTCCAGGAGTCGGCAACATGTGGCTCTTTTCCTGCCCTGTTGTGGCTCCACAGCTGAATCAGATCAGTAGGTAATAATAAAATAATCCTCCTCTACAGTAAAATAAAGCTCTGCTGATCCTTCAACACAGTTTAACAGTAAATGGTCTTAAACTCTGGAGTTAATGTAGAACTGCTGATTCACCCTTTAACCCTGAAGATCAGCGCAGACGGCTGGTCACCATAGCAACACAGACAACAGTCTCGCCCAGCTAGTAGCTACGAAACGGCAAAGAGAGAGATTTAAGACGGACATCAATAATTTGGAGACGAATGGACTTATTAGTGTTTATAATCAGTCCAGCTGGTTTCCTGATACGTTTAATCTGCAACGTGATTAGGAGGAACGTCTTTCATGGTAGTTGGGGAAGTGTTAAGGCGGCTTCCGTAATCTGCAGTAAGAAACTGACGAATACTAAAAAGTCACAGAGCTGTAATCAGCTTTTCATTCTCCAGCTTCTAGTTCTTATTTTTCCGTTCCACCTTAAACGATGCAGCAGTTACATTCTGGCGACTTAGGCACCATTTAAGGTGGAATGGGGAATTGAAGGAGATTGAGAAGCTGACTTCAGCCTCGTAAAAAGTCCAACATTGGGAGACGTTTTACCAGAAACTGTTCTGTTTTTGAGGAAAAGTTTCCTGCCGGAGATGTGAGAAATGCGGCTATAGCTGAGCTCCATTAAAGCAGAGCAGAGTCTGCGTTTTCATTTCTATTATATTTTTAGCCTGTACTGGTGGCACATATTGAGACATATTTACAGCATAGATGGTAAAATGGACAGAATGTTGTGGCTTCCAAGGTGGTTTGATTTTTTGAAAAAATAAGCTTTTCCTAACGTTTAAGAAAAGAAAAGAAAAGAAAAGAGAAAAATTCTCAGTGCTACAGCAGCAAAGGGAGAGCAAGGGACTCAAGAATAGAAGTAACAAGAAGCGAATTAACAAGTAATTAACCTTGTTATTAATTACTTAACCAGGTTTTCACAGTTTGTTGTTTATTATATAGAAAACATATCTAATACTAAAAGTCAAAAATAAGACAAAAATATAAACTTCGCAAAAATGAACAACAATTATGAATAAATAAAAGCAAAAATTAGGTTGCGACCTCTGACCTAGTAACAGGTAACAAGAGGTAACAGGAGGAATATCTGAGATTTGTCTACATAGAGTCAGAGTTAATGCATTTTCCATTAATATCAAGAACCATTTCACCACAAAAAGAACTTATGGTTCTATATAGAACCAATACTCAGATTTCCTTGATATGGGCCCTTGATTAACAGTCAGTAAGCTAGACTAATCAGTATTTCTGATGCTGCAGTGCTGAACCCAGTTATGCTTTGAAGCCTCAGACCCCCACCCCACCCCCAAAATCATGTTTAAATCTCCATAGTGCTGGCGCTGACCCCCCCACTGCTGCCCCCAAACAGCTCTTTCATGTCGGTGTGCCGACTGAAGATGAGCCGGATGGAGGGATGAGGAGAGAGGAGCAGAGAATCCGAGCCGGGGCTTATTACAGCAGCCTCGACTTCATATTTACTTTCACAGGACTAACAGGGCTAACGTGATTTGGGTGGATATAAAACGCTTACTCCAGCTAAAGCCGCGGTGTCGGAGTCTGCTGGGATCAGCGCTGATGATTTTATTATGATTCTATTAAATAAAACCCCAGTGAAAGACTCGTTACTGCAGCCGGGTTTATGAAGAGTCTCTATCCGTCTCGGCGCGACTCTCACAGGCGGGGTTTGATTTTCTGAGAGTGTTCTGTTCCCCTCGGGAGGCAATTTAAGATGTTATTACAGCCATGTTCCCCCCCACCTCACCTCGAATGGACGAACTGGGGGACACGGCAAAGAGCCGAGTCAGAGTCAGAATCAGACTCCGACTCCCAGTTAGAATCACAGTCAGAATTAAAGTCAGATTTAGAAACAGGATCAACACAAGAATCACAATCAGATTCAGAAGCTGAATCGGAATCAGAGTAAGAACGAGGATCAGAATCAGAATCACCATTAGAATCAGAGCTAGAGTCAGATTCACAGTCAGAGTCAGAATCAGAGTCTGAATCAGAGAATAAGAATTAGGATCAGAGTCAGAATGACAATCAGAATCAAAGTCAGAATCACAGTCAAAAGCAGAACCAGACCAAGTGAGAGAGACAGACTCAGAGACAGAGTCCGAATCCAAGTCAGAATCAGTCAGATTCAGAGTAAGAAATAGAATCAAAGTCAGAATGAAAATCAGAATCAGAGTGAGAGTCAGCTTGAGAATGAGAATCAGCCAGAGTGAGAATCAGAGTCAGAATGAGAATCGCTGTCATTCAGCAGAGATATCAGAGACAGAGTCAGTGTCAGAGCCAGAGTCAGAATGAGAATCAGAGTCAGAATGAGAATCGCTGTCATTCAGCAGAGATATCAGAGACAGAGTCAGTGTCAGAGCCAGAGTCAGAATGAGAATCAGAGTCAGAATGAGAATCGCTGTCATTCAGCAGAGATATCAGAGACAGAGTCCATGTCAGAGCCAGAGTCAGAATGAGAATCAGAGTCAGAATGAGAATCGCTGTCATTCAGCAGAGATATCAGAGACAGAGTCCGTGTCAGAGTCAGAGCCAGAGTCAGAATGAGAATCAGAGTCAGAAGACGTATCAGATATAGAGTCTGTGTTAGAGTCAGACCCAGGATCACAACCACAAGTAATGTTGACATATAAGTCAGACAATATTTTTTTCAGTGTGTGGCCCTTTGTAGCCTCCAGTATTTCTGCCTCCACTGCCTTCCCCATTTACACCTCTTCCTCTCCTTTTTCTGCCTGAGTTAATCCTCTCAGAAAAACACACAGGAGCCTGGAGTCCCTGCAGGCCGTCTGAAACTTTTCTATATGCACTGAAGGAATGTGGATGAAAGAGCGCGTGAGCTGTAGTTATTCCTTATTCTAATCTCACGTGAAGACAGAGCCAGTGATCCTGAGTAGTGATCCTGAGTAGTGATCCCGAGTAGTGATCCCGAGTAGTGATCCCGAGTAGTGATCCTGAGTAGTGATCCTGAGTAGTGATCCTGAGTAGTGATCCCGAGTAGTGATCCCGAGTAGTGATCCCGAGTAGTGATCCCGAGTAGTGATCCCGAGTAGTGATCCTGAGTAGTGATCCTGAGTAGTGATCCTGCAGAGTGAATGAATAAATGTCTGTAATATCTATAATATCTAAAATGAATCTATATCAATGTATAGTCCATCTGTTTCTCTGATACTCTGTTACCCTGTTCTTCAGTGGTCAGGACCCCCATGGACCCTCACAGAGCAGGTACTATTTGGGCAGTGGATCATTCTCAGCACTGCAGTGACACTGACGTGGTGGTGGGGTGTTAGTGCGTGTTGCGCTGGTCTGAGCGCAACATTTCACATTTCTAGCACTGACCTGAGGGCCTTAGATTCAGCCTAAACATGTGGGCTGGAGTCTAGTAAACCCTGGATATCATTTAATAAATTATTAAGCTCGTCTGCATTTCCCTACAGGTCTAATGCAGTTTCTTGCTTTTGGCAACATAGCAAGAGCATTCATGTAGAAACGCAGCACCTAAAATGAACCTTGCTGAATCTGTGGCCCGACGCCAAAGGTTCATCAATCAGTGGCCAACTGAGGAGAGTAATTAAGACATGATGTCTTCACTGGATGCAGGACCTTGTGTTTAATCTGCACTGAAGCCTTCATATCCCAGCACTTTTAATTAGAGGGGAACTAGCAGTGCAAGCGTCTATTCTCTCTCTCTCTTTCTCTCTCTCTCTCTTTCCCTGTGTGTCTCTGTCTCTCCGTCTATTTATACCTCCCTCTCCAGCAGAATTGCTCTGGACATTACTGTGCCAAAAGATTTGCAGACAGAGCAGTGAAAGATAGTGATAATGTGTCTCTGGTGCTGTGTCCAGCTCGGTCACATGATCTGTACATACTATATCTGTAAAACTTTGCTGTTGATGTTATTTATTTATCTTTTTTGTTTGTTTTCATAAAGAGAAACAGGTTTAGCTTAGTTGGTGTTTGGGTTCATTCTTATGGTAAGCTAGTGTTGTAGTTAGTTGGGGTTTTCTAGTGTTGGGATTAGATAATGATAGCATTGAGGTCAGCTATTAGGGTTTGTTAGCATTGGGGTTTGATATTGTTAGTACTGGGGTTAGTCATTGGGGTTTGCTAGTGTTGGGGTTTGATATTGTTAGTACTGGGGTTAGTCATTGGGGTTTGGTAGTGTTGGGGTTAGATAATGTTAATATCGGGGTTAGTCATTGGGGTTTGGTAGTGTTGGGGTTAGATAATGTTAATATCGGGGTTAGTCATTGGGGTTTGCTAGTGTTGGGGTTAGATAATGTTAATATCGGGGTTAGTCATTGGGGTTTGCTAGTGTTGGGGTTAGATAATGTTAGTATTGGGGTTAGTCATTGGGGTTTGCTAGTGTTGGGGTTAGATAATGTTAATATCGGGGTTAGTCATTGGGGTTCGCTAGTGTTGGGGTTTGATATTGTTAGTACTGGGGTTAGTCATTGGGGTTTGCTAGTGTTGGGGTTAGATAATGTTAGTATTGGGGTTAGTCATTGGGGTTTGCTAGTGTTGGGGTTAGATAATGTTAGTATTGGGGTTAGTCATTGGGGTTTGCTAGTGTTGGGGTTAGATAATGTTAGTATTGGGGTTAGTCATTGGGGTTTGCTAGTGTTGGGGTTAGATAATGTTAGTATTGGGGTTAGTCATTGGGGTTTGCTAGTGTTTATTGGTGTTGGGCTTTGGGATGAGGTATTGGGTCTAGTTATCGTTGGAGTTCAGTGGTGTTGGTGATTTGAAAATGTTAGTATTTATGATTAGTCATTGGGGTTAGTTAGTTTGAGCTTGGTCAGCTGAAGCTGGTAAAGCTAGGCTGCTTCACCAGGACAGGCTATGGTTTCATTAACGTTTTTGACTTTTTGGCTTTTAACTTTTTAGCCAACCTGACCAGCATGACCAAGTAAGTTGGGGTAAGCTAAAGTTGAGGATAGCTGCTGACGGGTTTAGTTATTGTTGATGTTAGTTGGTGTTGAGGTTAGCTGGTGATGGAGTTAGCTGGTCTTGGAGTTAGATGGTGTTGTTGTTGGCTGGTGACGGAGTTAGTTGGTGATAGGGTCTCGTGTAGGTGTTAGCTCAGGTTCACTGTGGTGTAAGAAAGGCTCGATCAGTGAAATCCGTATACATGGGGCCTCAGTAATAGTGTTTTCCTGTTTGAAGCTGAGTAGATCCTCGTTGTAGTGTGTGGGAGGCCACAGTTTGAGAGCAGTATGTGTCCTGCTGTGGAAGCAGGTAGAGTAATTAACACCAGCAGTTTGTTCTGATCAAACACGTTCTGATCTCAGTTCACACTGAGCCGTTTAATCCGTCTGTCTGCCCTGTATCTTCTTCCCCTGTTCAAAACCAGAATCAGAAAACACTTTATTTTAAAAGCGTGATCTATTCATTATTATGTGTAAAGATTTTGGGTTGGTACAGGTGCATAGAACAAGTAACAGTTAAGATGCAAAGGTCATAAATGAAGCGGCGTAATGAGGTGAATAAAGACGTTCAGTCTTCAACATGCATTCAGATGGAGAAAGATGATGTTGGGCGTCTGTAAAAGTCTTGAGTTGTTGTTGTCCTGCTACTCATTCAGTTCGGTGCTTGTAGGGCTGTCTGTCGTTACTGTCTGTGATTAAAGCAGGAGTGGGCGGGGTTTCCTCCCTTGGTGCCCAAGGTCAGGGTTTGCTAAAAGATCAGCAGAAACCTCCTCCCCCACCTGCTGCATTATTTATGGACTCCTACACACGCAACCCCACCCCCTCAATCTCCCCAATTTACAGCAACATGCTCACTGTGGATGCTCCGCGTGCCCAACCAGCGCTGGACCATTCAGCGTTTTCTGAGGCCAGTTTGATGCACTGTTTTCTCTAATCAGTATTGGCCGATATGTGCCTGATTAGACGGCCGGAGATGTCTCTGAACTGTGGCCTGCACTGATGGCGGGTTGATGAACTATTAACAGGGGTGTAAAGAGTACTGAAAATCCCTACTCAAGTACAAGTACTGTTACTGTAGTGATAATTTGCTCAAGTACAAGTAAAAGTTTTAGAAAATTACTCAAGTAAGAGTGAATGAGTAGCTCGTTGGAAAACGAGCACTCGAGAAACAGATTTCGAGTTTAATGAACAGAAGCATATAGTTTTTGATTGATTGATTCTTTCATCAGTACAACAGGCAAGACGGTAATAGCTCTTAGCATGAGGCCAGTAGCTTTGGCGACGGCACACGGTGAAGGAATACCAGAAGTGTTTGGTAAAGGGACTCCGGGTCCGAGTGACGCTGCCCTAGTTAAAGTAGCACAGACAGACAGACAGACGCTTTATAGCTACAGAGCCGACCTCTACGCATCCATTATTCATCTGTGAATTACATCCCGGCTGAGCGGCGCTGGGTGTTTGTGTAGAGTGCAGGGAGAGGCTGTGGGGGAGGGTGTCCGCGGAGGTGAAGGTGTTGGCGTGGAGCCCTCAGTGTCTGAAGGATCTGAACAGTGGATAAATGCGTTTATCATTTCAGCCGAGTGACAGAAACCGCTTCTGAATACAGCTAAAATCCCTCAGTCGCCGTGTGGTGGATGGCAGAGGTGTTGCAGTAGAAAACTCCGACAAAAGGAGAGCCACAGATACAGATTGTAGATCGTAAATAATGAGTGCGCAAAGTACTGAAACCTTCAGCACCCAGAAAACTGAAACAGTGCCGTAGTTGTAGTATCTGATCAAAATGGGTACCAACTGGGCCCATTTTGGGGGGACCTTGTGGGCAGGAGGTTAGGGAACTGGCCCTGTAACCGGAAGGTCACCGGTTCGATCCCTTGAGCCGACAGTATGTGACTGAGGTGCTCTTAAGCAAGACACTTAACCCCCCCTCCTGCTCCTCCGGCGCCGTGGATAGGGCTGCCCACCGCTCCGGGCAAGTGTGCTCACATTTAGGGATCATACGCCTTCAAAGAGGGGGCCGATTATTTACTATCACCCCCACTAATTCTTCAGTGATATGAAGCTGAAGTCAGATATTCTCCAGCTTCTCATTCTAGGTTTCCCGTTCCACCTTAAATGAAGCAGCAGTTACATTCTGGCACTTCAGGCATCAGAACCGCCGGACTATTTAAGGTGGAACGGGAAAGTTAGCTAGCTAGCTAGCTACAGCGACATTAGCATGCTATTAGTTGTGAAGGAAAACGACCAATAATTCTCACATTTGTTTGGAGTCTCTGAAAAACCTCCGTTTGGAGGGTCATGTAGCCCCAACACTTCGCCCTACCCCTCTGTCTCAACGTGAATCAGGACACCTTACCCCTTAGGGCTTAGGGCTCAGTGGTGGGTGAGAGGGGTGAAATGGGATCGGGCCTAAATCTGGTGATACCATTAAAGAAGCTCAGAGAAGTAGCTCATGCCATTTTTTGGTTTCTTTTACCTTTTTGTTCATTTTTATTCATCTATTTATTTGCTGTTCAGGGCTGGTGGGGAGTTTGGAGGAGAGGCGTCGCTCATTTATAGACGCCTGTAACCTTTTCTCGCATTCATGAGTGTGAAATATGCTGCGTTTGTCACCGTGTATTGATTGCATGTGTTTAGTTGTTGTTCCTGATGCTTGACGTCTGTGCGCTGCTAAAGTGGAACATCCATAGTCCATATTTTAATCAGCCACCGAGTGCGCAGTGTAAGATAAGCAAGGATTTTAGTGCTTTTGCAGTGTAACAGCACCGTAAAGGCCTCAGGAGGTGTGTGTTTAGAGAACGGCGCAGTGGCCTGTGCTTGTAGTGCGTGTGCGCTCGTCCCTGCCGCGCAGAGCTGTAGGAGGCTGCGGCTCTAACATATGCTCAGGTATTTCAGACCTGCGTTCCGCATTCAGAACACAGGTTCTTTATTCCCTCCGACGCGTTTGGCTCTCATTTCCACGCAGTTTTTATTTGCTTTCACTCTCGAAATAGAAACGACGAGGCACATTTAGAAAGAAAGTCATTTGGGTTTGACCTGATGACACATTTCTGTGAATCATTCAATCCAGTTCAGATTAAAAAGATGTAATAAACGTATTCATTCATTCAGAAATGGCAGTTTTTTGATGTTGCAAAGTCCAGAGAACCAAAATCTGCGTGTTTCTTTCTACTTGGAACGTGTCCTGAGAAATGGGGGTTCCTTATCTTGGGTCACATGCACACAAGCGGTATCCTCGCCAATCCTTTGGCCCAAGTTGACCTGCTCCAAAGCTTATATATATATATTGTGTGTGTGTGTGTGTGTGTGTGTGTATATATATATATATATATATATATACTGCCTTTTTGTCTTTTTTTGTCATTTTTCAGTTTTTGACATAATTTTAAAGGACCTGTTGTTCTTTACGTTGTTTGTAAATTTCATGATGATTGGAGCGGCACGGTGGCGTGGTGGGTAGCGCTGTCGCCTCACAGCGAGGAGGGCCTGGGTTCGATTCCCCAGCCGGGTGACCGGGGTCCTCTCTGTGTGGAGTTTGCGTGTTCTCCCCGTGTCTGCGTGGGTTTCCTCCGGGTTCTCCGGTTTCCTCCCACAGTCCAAACACTGTCTGTGTTTGTCTGTCTGCCCTGCGATGGACTGGCGGCCTGTCCAGGGTGTATCCTGCCTTCTGCCCGAAGACTGCTGGGATAGGCTCCAGCTTCCCCCCGCGACCCTGAGGGAGAAGCGGCTTAGAAAATGGATGGATGGATGGATGATGATTGGACCAAATGAAAAGGCCCAAAATGACTTAGAAAGACGTCTGGTTCCATTGACTTGCATTAAAACTACAGTATGTTTTTTCCTTCTCCTGTAAAGTTACCATTTGGAGATACGAGGTTTTGTTCTGACAACTGCAATAAATGTCCATGTATATGTGTGTGTATATATATATATTCTTCAAGGGGGCTACACACCTAAGATTTCCACTCACTTTGCACCTGAGTAAATGTGATATGACAATAAACATGACTTGATTTGATTTGAAGAACCCTTTAATCATGCAAAGGGTTCTTTGAGTGTTCATGCATCTATATAGAACCATTTTCTTTATTAAAGAACCATTGAAGAAGGGTGGAACCGTGATCTGTAAGGGGTGAAAAGCTTGATTGCACTATATATTGATTCAGTTGATATCATTAGATGTAAAAATACTGTTAATGGCGAAAAATATATCTGTTTACGAGCTTTCGGGGGGTCAACGTGCCTGAGCTCAGTTTGACTCGGGAATATTGCTGCTGTTCCTTACAGGTAAACAAAGCAGGAGGTTTAAAGAAAGCAAACGCCAAACTCGTCTTGGCTGATCTAGTACATTTGGGGTAAAGTGTTGGGGGAGTTTGTGGAAATTCTCGCTTTAAGACGTTAAAAACGGCTGTTTTCCATCGGAATAATCACAAACCCCATTTCCAGCACATCAGTCGTGTGTGTGGTGTTTTCTTGTGTGGATCTTTGGCCTTTTATTGTTCAGTAGATCTTCAGATCCCCGCCGCCACTGCACGCGCTCAGTGTGATGCAATGCTCAGAGCTGCAGGCTGCGTTCTGATTGGCCGGCGCGAGCACGCCTGGGCCAGGTGTGTTGCTGTGCAATCTTCTCGCTCGGTCTATACTGCAATCATCGTCTGACACAGAGCCGTGAGAGAACAACAAAGCCCTGAGACGCTCTCACTCTGAACTGCTCAGGTTCATGGACTGCAGAACGGCGGGGGGGAGGGGGGGGTTGGGGGGGCAGCGTTGTAGGCAGAAACATTCACTAACCTCGCACTGAATGAGTTTCACATCTGTCATGTTGGTTCAGATGTAAACCGAGCGGTTCTGAGCGGTTTGGTGTGAAACGCTCTGTTCTAGGTAAACTGACTGAGTCAGAACTGTTCACAGTGGTGGTGATGGGAACCAGGCGTCCCTCTAAAAGCTCCTCACAGAAAGTTCCTACAGGAGGTGGTTCTGAATTCACTGCCTGGAGACTGAGACGCTGTTTTATGAGAGTTTAGAGACGATTTTGAGTCTAAAACAGTTTAAACTCATTCATGGTGGAGGGAGACATGACATGCAGGGTGTTGTGAGGCAAAATAGTCCCCAAAGATTTATGAAAGCTCAGAAGACTCAGGAGGTTCTCTGGTGGTTCTGGATGGTAAATAAAATGTCTATATCTCTGTTGTAGTCATGGCGACGCCTGGTTCCCGTCACCACCACTGTAAAGACATCTGAACCATTTCACACCAGACCCTCTGAACCTCTCTGTTTAAACCTCACACACTGACCTATGCAGGAATTTGGAAAAGCGGGTGGAATTTCCCTTTAATGGGTGTTCGTGGATGAGAGTAACGTTCCAGATACAATGCTTTAGTAAGAATTCCAGCAGTTAGATTTGATTGTCTTAGTATAATTATTAAAAAAAACACTGAATGTGGAGTAAAATAGACAAAAACGATTTTATTTTGACCACTTTAGTACTTTACTTTATTACGTGTTGTTATAAATGATTATAACCCCTTCTAACATTCCGGGCGGACGCAGTTTGCCGGTCCTGCGTCCTGCACTCACCTTGGCCCATTTGCTTTGTCCCAGAAGGAACTCATCGCGCAGAGAAGCATATTTTATAGAGTTTTTAAAGGGTTTTTTTGCTTTGGGGGCTAAAATTATCTGCTGCCTTTGTGGGCTGAAGCAGGTGGGCATAAATTGAGTTTGGCCTCCTGGGGACTCTGTATGAGAGAGTGTGAATGTGTGTGTATTTATGTCTTTGTGGGTACAAATTCTAATAAAAACACACACACACACACACACACACACACACACACACACACACACACACACACACACACATGCACACACACACACACACTTTTATCTACGCTGTAAGTCCAGAAGTATTCGGACACCTGCTCCTCCAGCATCTCTCCTGGTGTTAATAGTGAGTCTATGCTGCAGTAACAGCCTCTACTCTTCTGGGAAGGCTTGATGTTGGAACATTGCTGCGAGGATTTGACTGATCTTTAGTGAGGTCAGGTACTGATGTTGAAACATTGCTGTGAGAATTTGATGGAGCATCAGTGAGGTCAGGTACTGATGTTGAAACATTGCTGTGAGAATTTGATGGAGCATTAGTGAGGTCAGGTACTGATGTTGGAACATTGCTGTGAGGGTTTGATGGAGCGTTAGTGAGGTCAGGTACTGATGTTGGAACATTGCTGTGAGGATTTGATGGAGCATCAGTGAGGTCAGGTACTGATGTTGGAACATTGCTGTGAGGGTTTGATGGAGCATCAGTGTGGTCAGGTACTGATGTTGGAACATTGCTGTGAGAATTTGATGGAGCATCAGTGTGGTCAGGTACTGATGTTGGAACATTGCTGTGAGGATTTGATGGAGCATCAGTGAGGTCAGGTACTGATGTTGGAACATTGCTGTGAGGATTTGATGGAGCATCAGTGAGGTCAGGTACTGATGTTGAAACATTGCTGTGAGAATTTGATGGAGCATCAGTGAGGTCAGGTACTGATGTTGAAACATTGCTGTGAGAATTTGATGGAGCATCAGTGAAGTCAGGTACTGATGTTGGAACATTGCTGTGAGGATTTGATGGAGCATCAGTGAGGTCAGGTACTGATGTTGGAACATTGCTGGGAGGATTTGATGGAACATCAGTGAGGTCAGGTACTGATGTAGGAACATTGCTGTGAGGATTTGATGGAGCATCAGTGAGGTCAGGTACTGATGTTGGAACATTGCTGTGAGGATTTGATGGAGCATCAGTGAGGTCAGGTACTGCTGATGTTGGAACATTGCTGTGAGGATTTGATGGAGCATTAGTGAGGTCAGGTACTGATGTTGGAACATTGCTGTGAGGATTTGATGGAGCATCAGTGAGGTCAGGTACTAATGTTGGAACATTGCTGTGACGATTTGACTGATCTTTAGTGAGGTCAGGTACTGATGTTGAAACATTGCTGTGAGGATTTGATGGAGCATTAGTGAGGTCAGGTACTGATGTTGAAACATTGCTGTGAGAATTTGATGGAGCATCAGTGAGGTCAGGTACTGATGTTGGAGCATTGTTGTGAGGATTTGATGGAGCATCAGTGAGGTCAGGTACTGATGTTGGAACATTGTTGTGAGGATTTGATGGAGCATCAGTGAGGTCATGTACTGATGTTGGAACATTGTTGTGAGGATTTGATGGAGCATTAGTGAGGTCATGTACTGATGTTGGAACATTGCTGTGAGGATTTGATGGAGCATTAGTGAGGTCAGGTACTGATGGATGTTCAGTTCTGGATCTCCATCTCATCCCAAAGGTACTGGATGGAGCTCCATCACTCCAGAGAACACAGCTCCACTGCTCCACAGCTCAATGATGGGGGGTTTTATACCCCCTGTAGCCCACGTTTAGTATTGGACATGGTGAATATAGGCTCATGTACAGCTGCTCCAGGCGTCTTGTTATATTGTTCAGTGCTCTGTGGAGATTAAACAAGCCGCTTCAGCAGTGAGTGCAAGTATATATTTTGCTTAAGTTCTAAATTTGACTGCATTTGTCTGTCTGTCTGTCGGTTTGTCTGTCTGTCTATCTATCTGTGTGTATGTCTGTCTATCTGTGTGTATGTTTGTCTGTCTGTCTGTCTGTCTGTCAACCTACTCAGACAAAGCAGCTGAACAACGGACTTAGAGTCTCTAGAGCCGGAGTGTAGCCTCGGGCTCTGCTGTGGAAGAACAGACACTGTTGACATTGACAGTGATTGGTTGAGGGTGCAGTGGGGGGCGGAGTCACAGGGAGTTCAGTGCTCCCTATATATATATATATATATATCACACTACACATTTGACCAGAACACACAAAGCCGAGCGCCTTTTAGAAATAAAGCAGATCAGTGTGATATTTTCATCTCGTTTAGATGCCGTCTCCTGTTTCGGCCACACAGGAAGATATTTATTTTTAATATCTCTCAGATATTCAGTAAAATCTCATTTATACTCTGAGTGCTGTGAGGGGAGAAACCTGTGTGAATTATTCATGGTTATTCTTCCCACCAGCTTCAGTTTTATTATATGATTAATTATTAACAAACAACGCATATGACCAGTCAGAGAAGAAACACACTTATTATATGCAGCAACAATAATAATAATAATAATAATAATAATAATGACCATGATAATGAAAACAGAATGATAATATATGTCTCCCCTCTCTCTTTTTATCTATGTGTTACTTATAATAAATAATAAAATTGATGATTTTATTTGTATTTATTATTTTCTTACCTAATACTGTCAAAACTATATAGATTAATACAAAATTCATGAAAAAAAATGATAATGAATTGTTCATTAATGAAATAATAAATAACAGATTTTGTCCCAGATTTTCTTGTTTGTTCAAGATATTTTTAAAAATACAATTTTTAATGTAAATGTTCTACTATTTTAATTATGTACACTGTTATTTCGGTTACGCTTCTTCAAGGGTTCTTTAGTAAAGGCTCTACTGTGTTCTTACGTTTCTCTACATGGTGAAGTCGTTCTTCAGATTGACGATGAATCCGTTGTAATGGTTCTACATGGAGCCAAAAAGGGTTCTTCTACTGTACTCTCTTAAAAAGATGGTTCCTCAAGAGTTCTGTGGTAAAGACAATGGTTCTATATAGAACCTTAAACACTCAAAGAACTGTTTGTATGATTAAATGGCTCTTTGTGTGGTAAGATGGTTCTTCAGATTCATGGAGAGTGATGTAGATGTAGTGAAAATGGTTCTACGTAGAGCAAAAAAGTTCTTCTATTGTGTACAAACTTGACATCATAACAATAGTAGAACCCTTTTTAGTGCTGTATAGAACCGTATGCACCACATTCTCAATCAGTCTGAAGAACCATTTCACCATGCAGAGAATCATTTAAGCATGTGTATGTAGTTCTGTGTAGAACCACTATTTGCTAAAGAACCCTTAAAGAAAGGGTGTAGGTCCATTTCCTGGATTTCCTCCAGGGTTTGTTTACTATATGCAAACGCATCAGTAGCACTGATGTCCAGTGAAACCAGCAGCAGGTTGAGCTGAAGGTATTACGGCGTTTTAAATGTGTGTGTTATGGATGTTAAACAGGTCTGAAGGCTGAGTTTCCGTGTGTTCGTGGATTATTCAGCGTTAAAAGATCTAAAGATGAATTCTGAGCTGCAGTGAGATGAAGAATAAATCCCCCATCATGCTCGGAGCAGTGAGCCCCCAGAGGAAACGCTGAATATTCCAGCAAACACAGCCTTATGGGTAATTTATTCAACATCAGTATTAATAATAGCCAATTAGCACAATAACACGATTCTAATCCAGCTCGATTCCCCCAATAGCACCAGAACACCAAAGCACCGCACAGATGGCCTTAAATAAACCCTGCAGGGGGGAGGGAGAGAGAATGGGAGAGAGAATGGGAGAGAGAGAGAGAGGGAGAGAGAGAGAGAGAGGGAGAGAGAGAGAGAGAGAGAGAATGGGAGAGAGAGAGAGAGAGAGAGAGAGAGAGGGAGAGAGAATGGGAGAGAGAGAGAGAGAGAGAGGGAGAGAGAGAGAATGGGAGAGAGAGAGAGAGAGAGAGGGAGAGAGAGAGAATGGGAGAGAGAGAGAGAGAGAGGGAGAGAGAGAGAGAGAGAGAGGGAGAGAGAATGGGAGAGAGAGAGAGAGAGAGAGGGAGAGAGAGAGAATGGGAGAGAGAGAGAGAGAGAGGGAGAGAGAGAGAGAGAGAGAGGGAGGGAGGCAGGGAGGAAGTAGAGAGAGAGAGGATGGAAGAGAGAGAAGGGGGGGAAGATGGAGAGGGAGAGAGAGAGAGAGAGGGAGAGATAGAGGATGGAAGAGAGAGAAGGGGGAAGATGGAGAGGGAGAGAGAGAGAGAGGCAGGGAGGAAGTAGAGAGAGAGGATGGAAGAGAGAAGGGGGGGAGAGGGAGAGAGAGGCAGGGAAGAAATAGAGAAGGGGCAGGGAAGAAACAGAGAAAGAGGGGATGGAAGAGAGAAGGGAGAGAGAGAGACACAGAGAGAGGTAGGGAAGAGAGAAGGGGGTTGGAGAGGGAAGAGCTAGAGAGAGAGG
Organism: Pygocentrus nattereri; assembly: GCF_015220715.1. Lineage (NCBI taxonomy): Eukaryota > Metazoa > Chordata > Actinopteri > Characiformes > Serrasalmidae > Pygocentrus > Pygocentrus nattereri. Next base: position 2,433,789 of record NC_051238.1, on the reverse strand, counting down.
ATGGAAGTGAGAGGAGAGAGAGATGGAGAGGGGGAAAGATGGAGAGAGAGAGAGAGAGAGAGAGAGAGAGAGAGAGAGAGAGAGAGAGGTAGGGAAGAGAGAGAAGGGGGGTTGGAGAGGGAGAGAGGGAAGAACTAGAGAGAGAGGATGGAAGTGAGAGGAGAGAGAAGGGAGAGAGAAGGGAGAGAGAGAGGGAGAGGGTGATTGAGAGACAGAGAAGGGAGAGAGAGGGAGCGAAAGAGAGAGAGAGGGAGGGAGAGAGAGACAGAAAGAGATTGAGAGAGAGAGAGAAGGGGGGAGAGAGAGAGAGACAGGAGAAAGAGAGAGAGATGAGAGAGAGAGAGAGAAGGGGGGAGAGAGAGAGAGACAGGAGAAAGAGAGAGAGATGAGAGAGAGAGCGAGAGAGATGAGAGAGAGAGAGAGAGATAAGAGAGATGAGAGAGAGAGATGAAAGAGATTGAGAGAGACAGAAAGAGAGAGAGAGATGTGAGAGATGAAAGAGATGTGAGAGATGAGAGAGAGAGATGAAAGAGATTGAGAGAGACAGAAAGAGAGAGAGATGTGAGAGATGAGAGAGAGAGAGAGAGATAAGAGACATGAGAGAGATGAAAGAGATTGAGAGAGACAGAAAGAGAGAGAGAGATGTGAGAGATGAGAGAGAGAGAGAGAGAGAGAAAGAGAGAGAGAAAGAGAGAGAGAGAGAGAGAAAGAGAGAGAGAAAGAGAGAGAGAGAGAGATGTGAGAGAGAGAGAGAGAGAGAGAAAGAGAGAGAGAAAGAGAGAGAGAGAGAGAGAAAGAGAGAGAGAAAGAGAGAGAGAGAGAGATGTGAGAGAGAGAGAGAGAGAGAGAGAGAAAGAGAGAGAGAGAGAGAGAAAGAGAGAGAGAAAGAGAGAGAGAGAGAGATGTGAGAGAGAGAGAGAGAGAGAGAGAGAGAGAAAGAGAGAGAGACAGAGAGAGAGAGAGAGAGAGAGAGAGAGAAAGAGAGAGAGAGAGAGAGAGAAAGAGAGAGAGAGAGAGATGTGAGAGAGAGAGAGAGAGAAAGAGAGAGAGTTATCACAAACACCAATACTCGCAATAGCCAGTGCTAATGCTAATGCTAGCACCAGTTCAAACAATGATACCAGCAGTAAAACAAGCACATCGCTGTTGTTTTTTCATGATTTTTTTTTCAAATTTCATGATGAATGGACCAACAGAAATGATCTAAAATTACTTGGAAAAACGTCCGGTTCCATTGACTTACATTAACAGTAGAGTAAGTTTTTACCTTCTCCTGTAAAGGTACTATTTTGGAGATATGAGGTTTTGATCCAATAACAGCGACATATTTCATATGTGATTGTATTATTCTTAAGCTTTATCACATGTCTATAAAGCACTTTGAGCATCCACAGGCAAGAAAAGTGCTTTATAAATAAATATATTATTATTAGTTGTAGTTGTTGTAGTTGTACAGGTGTTATTATTATTATTATTAGTAGTAGTAGTAATAGTAATAATAGTGTCACGATTGGCCCCTCCCAGTCCTGTCCATGTGCTCGTGTTGTTTACTTCCCAGTCCTGTCCATGTGCTTCTGTTTTGCTTTTCAGTCCTGCCCTCTTGTTTCATGGCTCCACCCCTGATTGTTTCCACCCGTTTCCCACCTGTCCCTCGTTGTCCTGGTTTGTATTTAAACTGTGTTTGCTGGTCTTTGTTCTGGTTGTACTGTTTGAATTGTTGTTTGTTGGATGTATCTATTGTATTCTCGTGTTGGGTTCTTTGTTTGAGGTTCTGTGGTTTTATCATGTCTAACTATCAATCTGTTCGCGTTGGCTCTATGACCCTGGACCGTCCTGACCATGACCCTGACCCTGGATTTGCCCATAACAAAGGTCACTTATCTCAGCGTATGCGTCCGCCTCCTCGCTCCCAACCGTTACAAGTAGTAGTATAAGTATTATTATTAATATTATTGTTGTTGTTGTTATTATTATTGTTATCAGCGATGCTAGTACTAATGATGAGACTAATTAAACACCAAGATCAGTCCAGACTTCCTCACTTCCTTCCCAGGCGCCTATAGTTGGCTGTCCAGTGTAATATCAGTATGTCCTGTGCAATATGAGTGCAGGTGAAGGAGAGGGCAGCAGGATGGCTGTAGTTTTATTCAATCAGGCACGGAAATGGTTCCTAATTGAATCAGCTCTGCATTCCCGTATACTGCCCTGAGTGAGCAGGATGAAGAACGGCTCCTCAGGACCACCAGCTCACTCCTATATGCAGTGTAGGGTCAGGGTCAGCGCAAGGTCAGGACTAGGTTAGGACTGGTTTAGGTTAGTTGGTGATCAAGGTGGAGTGAGTGGAAGCTGGCTCCCTGGATCATCACAGCACCTCGAGAGAAGCCAAAACTGCTGTTCCGCTCTGTGGGTTGATGTCCAGGGGCCATAACTTCTTAAGTCTGAAATCTGATCAGTTTAGTCTCCATGACGACTGAAATTAGTTCAGGAGCTAGTCCAGAATAACAGTTCCTATCATCATAATCTCACCAGTAACTCCAGATTAGAAAACAGCATCACACAAACATCCTAACTGGACTAGGGCCCAATCCCATTTCTTCTTTTTACCCCGACCCCCTTGTTTTTGAGAGTCACCCTAACCCCTCGCAACTGAGCTACAGGACAGTGGTTGAGATCTTCCTCTGTGAAATGAGACCCTCAAATAAAAGAGCATCACTTCATTAACAGCTACTAGCGCCGCTCTGTAGGCGACCCTGCCCGTCTGCAGGGACAGCAGAGGAGGGTGAAGTTCAGCTCCTCACTGCTGGGCTTTAGTTACATTTAGGGATCAAAGAGGGGGGCAATTTTTTCTCATAATTCTCTGTTAATAGTGTCTCTGAAAAACCTCCCAACACTTCGACCTCCCCCTCTATCTCAACAGGAATCAGGACACCCTACCCCTAGACGTGAACGCGCAAAACAGGGGGCTAAGGGCTCAGTGGTAGGGGCGAGGGGTGAAATGGCATAAGCTCTAAACCTCCTAAATCCTGTCCTAACTTTAGGATGAACCCCAACAAGGTCCTAACTTCTGTTTAAGGCCCATTTCTATGATTTGCTGAGTCAGGCAGCGTAGTTCACTACCAGCATAATGAGCTCCATTTATTTCTACTGTAAAACGCGGCTTTCACCTCAAGTAAAAGTTGAAGTATGAAGTATTTTTATACAGGAAATCTTTTTATTGAGGGTTAGAGGTGCACATCAATGAAACTAGCGTGCGTAGTGCTTTATACTAGAGCTGCACGCGGAAGTATGTAATAAAACATTGCGCCTGCTGTCCATTTAAAGGGCTAAACAAGGCGACAGATGCAGTCATTGCCGATTCTGTTTCTTTCCTTCTTTTTCCTGTGTCCTCACTGCTGAGGCTTGTATTGACATCCAGTAGGATTCCAAATTGCACCTCGTTAAGTGACTGAATGGAATTCCCTGAAGGCGGCACGGTGGCGTGGTGGGTAGCGCTGTCGCCTCACAGCGAGGAGGGCCTGGGTTCGATTCCCCGGCTGGGTGACCGGGGTCCTCTCTGTGTGGAGTTTGCATGTTCTCCCCGTGTCTGCGTGGGTTTCCTCTGGGTTCTCCAGTTTCCTCCCACAGTCCAAAGACATGCAGTCAGGCCAATTGGACGTGTTAAATTACCCCTGGGTGTGAGTGACTGTCTGTGTCTGTCTGTCTGCCCTGCGATGGACTGGTGACCTGTCCAGGGTGTATCCTGCCTTCCACCCAATGACTGCTGGGATAGGCTCCAGCACCCCCCGTGACCCTGATGGAGAAGCGGCTTAGAAAATGGATGGATGGATGGAATTCCCTGATTGAAATGCATAAATAGATTAATAGAAATTAAAACTAAAGTAAAACTGTTTTGGAAATGTACGCTGCAAAAAGTGGTCTATTGTCAAGTAAAATGATCCTAAATATAGTCCAGAAATCTAACATTTCTCCTTGTTTTGAGCTTAATTTGAGATTATTTAACTTATTTCTAGACATTTTTACTCGTTTTAAGTCATTTTATTAAATAAAATTATTTCACTGTGTTGGCAGATTGTTCTGCTTGTTGTAAGAAATGAGCTTAAAACCAGCAACATTATCTGCCAGTATAGTGAGAGAATTTGATTTAATAAAGAAGGAGCAGCTCCACCAACTCAACGCCCCTCATTTAACACGAGGAGGTGCTGCTTCACTTTGCAAAGCCTTTGACCTCAATATTACGACCTTTCCTGGTGTTACTGCCACTTTAATGTCATAATTCTACAACATCTTTTCTCGAAATATGACTTTATTCTCAAAGTCTACCATTTGAATCTTTATTAACATTATCAGTAAAGATGAGAAGATGTCAGAGTTAGGATGTTTCTGTACACATGATTTCCTGTTTCAGAGGAACTGAGTGACTCAGGGCTGTTTATGGAAGCCGTCTGGATTTACAAAACAAGCAGTCTGTCTTTTCGGCGCTGCTTGAGAAAGTGATGTGTGGTTAGCAGCAGAAAGGTCTGACCGATATGAAGCGTTGGTCACTGATGAAGATTTTATGGAGCTTGAAAAGCCCAATAACCGATAATATCAGTTGCTTCGATTTTATATGGTCAAAAATTAAACAGACGCCAGCGACTGTAGTGAAACAGCGCTTTACTGACTGATATG